>NC_135272.1:5362500-5445000 GCF_051311805.1 Agelaius phoeniceus | reverse complement strand
CGACGGACCCACCAGCATCCCGCTCGCGCCTTCGTCGCAACGCTTCTCGATGCCGCGGCTTAGGGCCACGAGAGAAAAATAAAAAGGCCCGCGGAGGGCTGGCGGGTGCCCCCCCAACTCCGCCTGCCTCAACAAAAAGCAACGGACCCGGCGCGGTTAAACCTGGCCCACCCGGCATAAGCAGCTCAGTCGATCCGGCCATGACCGAGGTAGGCGAGGCGCCGCCTCCTCGCCCAGGACCAGTCCGGGGGGGCTCTCTGTCGGGTGCTAGGCCCGGAAAAAAAAAAAAACTAGAAAACTAGGCCAAAAACTTCTGCCCGCCACAAGGTGGGTCACCGGCTTAAGGCCGAGGAAGGGCGACGGTTTCAACAACACAGGCCGGGGACCACCACCGCCACCGAGGCAGACCCACAGGCCCAAAACAACAGCAAATGATTCTGGAGCAGAGGCATTGCTTGGAGAAAACTCTCCCCTGCTCTGTCTGGGCAGTCCTTAACCAGTGTGTTACATGGCTCTTGCTGCCAATTTCTTGCTCAACAGTGTGATAGATCAATCTGATTTGTGCTAACACTTGTAACTATATTTTAAATATTTTAGAAAATATTTGCTAAAAAGTAAGAGAGGAAAAGGACATGGAATTAGTGTCACAAAAGAGATGTTTTCAGATGTTCATGAGAAAACAGGATGCAGGATGCAGTTTGAGATAAGTAACATCCCAAAAGGCAATAGGCCTCAGGATAATGAAAGAATCGGCCTTGAAATGGACAAAATTGGGATGGTTCCAGGTATCGATGAAATCATAAGGCTTCTTTTTGGAATATAATGCTGGCTTCTATAACACAAGACTTGGGGTGCATGTGCAGCTTGTGGGGGTTGTTCAAAGGACAGTGATGATGAGGAGAAGCCTTCGTGGGAAGTGACCACCAAAACCAAAAGACCCCTTAGAAACAATATACTGCACATGCACTGTGCAGTACAGTGACAAAGATTTCAAGAATCAAAAATAGGTTGATTGAAAACTAATTGACAGAAAATTATTGATGAATATGTATTAGCATCCAGTCTAGAAGTTGTCTTTGGATTCTTTATCTTTTGAATGGGAGGCAGGGTGAGAAAACCCCCCTGTATCCTGACTGGTTTTGCTTATGCTTTATCCAAACCACTGCCAAATAATTTTGTATCTGCTTGATTATATTTGATTGCATTATTTCATATAAAATTGCTGCTAAATTCTAATGTTGGTTTATTAAATTAGACATATAGGAACCTCATTCATAACAACAGCCCACCTCAGTCACCTACCCGTTGGGACTGTGCTTTCTACTGAGCCAGTCCTGCCAGAAAAGCAGCTTCAAACACACCTCTAAGAAGGCACTGATCCAGATAAAGCACATCCATTCCCCTCTGCCCAGGGCCAGTCCCCTGTACATCTGGCAGCCTGTAAAATCTAACACCCCCTCAGGCTCCAACACATTGTTCCAGCCCAAAGCATAAAGGCAATTTGTTTTGTTAAAGCTGAAGTCATTCCTGCAGGTCCTCGGCCTTCCAAGGCCAACGCTGCCACTCCAGAGGGAATCCTGTGACCCCGAGCATTTGATGGTGACCACACCAAAGCAAGAGGTGGCTCCTTCAGCAGGAGAATGGCACATGGCAATGCTGTGCCTTTGTGTCCCCAGCCTTCCCCCCATTGTTTCAGCAATGGCAGCTACACTTAGGCACCTTCAGCAGAGCTTATTTGTGTTGGCTGAGTGCAGATCAGGACTCCCAGCCCACCTCTAACAGCAGCTTGCAATGACAACAGCACCTGCACACTGAGGTATTTTGCTGGAGGCAAGCCTGTCACAAGCACACACCCTCTTCAAACTTCCCATCAAACAGAAAGGAGAAGAGCAGGAAAAGGCTACCTTTGGACGAGTCTTCCCCAGGTCTACACATGGGCCAATTCTGGGTAGAAAACTCCCGCCAGTGCTGGCCTTCTTCTTCATGGTGAGAAACTTCTCCCACAGGAACTTAGAGGGAAGCAGCTGAAAGGCAAAAATCAACCAGCTAGAGCCTCAGAGTTGGGCTTGTTCAGAAAGGCTTTTCTTGAACAAGTGGCACTGGTGAACAATTTGTGGTCACATTGTCCAGGACAGTCCTGGAAGCCCTGGAAGTTGCTTGCTGAAATACTCAGCACCAATAAATTAACAATACAGAGTGCAATACACATACTCCAACCACATGGCTCTGCCCCATCAGCTTCTCCGTGATTGCATGTGACATGGTTGGGGATTTCTGCTCTTTGGGCATTTGTTTCCTCTTTAGGTTCATTGGATTGAGGCAGTGACCTTTTCAAAGAATGGGGACGAGCTCTCAGAACTGCCCTGACTCCATCCCTGTACAGCACTTAGAACTCACAGCAAGGAGATATCACTGCTGGCTGAGTCCAAGAGAGGCAAGAAAGGAACGTTGTACCAAGAGTGAGGAGCACAGGAATGTGTCCAAGTTGTAGTTCTCTCTGTTAATTAGCATTTGTTTTCTTTCTCTGGGCTCACAGACCCCTGCAGAGAAGAAAACAGAGTGATCTCCTGGACAGAGCCTCAGCATTGGGACATCTTCAGTCAAGTGAGCTGCAGACACCAAGGGACCTTTGTGACCCTGGCTCCAGGGAGCAGGTAAGAACTGTACAGCCCTCAAGATTCCTACCAATCCAGAGCTTTCAAGAGAAGCCAACTCCTTTGGGACAGATACCATCAACACATGGTAAACCAAAATCAGGGGAGAATTCCCAGCACAGGAAGATTTCCACCATCCTGCAGAACAAAGGTGTGATGGTGTTCACAGGGGTCTTACGATGAGGGAAGAGACGAGGATCTGACTCCATGGTACAGCAGGCTTGATTTATTATTTTGTGATTTTTATTATATTAAAACTACACTAAAAAAATAGAAGAAAGGATTTCATCAGAAGGCTAGCTAAGAATAGAGGAGGAAGGAATGATAACAAAGGCTTCTGGCCTGGACTCTCTGTCTGAGCCAGCTGGGCTCTGATTGGCCATTAATTACAAACATCCAACATGGCCAATCCAAGATCCACCTGTTGCATTCCACAGCAGCAGATAATCATTGTTTACATTTTGTTCCTGAGGCTTCTCAGCTTCTCAGGAAGAAAAATCCTAAGGAAAGGATTTTTCAGAAAAGATATCTGGGACACAAAGGTGCTGAGACATTTTCTTCTGGACATGCTGCAGCAGATAACTTGCTTTGCTGTACACTGTGTCTGCAGGGCTGGATCCGTGCCCACACAGGAGCTGGGAGAGAACAGCTGCTTTGGAAGCTCTTCCAGCTGGGACCAGCCCTGTCTCACAGGGCTTTGGGCAGAGTTTGAGCTTCCCCCCCAGCATGCTCAGGTGCCCAAGGGCAGCTTGGTCTTGACACCAGCAGGGGGCTATTTACAAATCACAAACGGGACAGGACTGCTGTGGAACTGCCTTGAGCTGTTTTATTTTCCAGCATCACTCTCATTACATGGTTATGACAATGGGAAGATGCCAGCAGCTCACATCCCAGGCAGCAGACCAAGAACTTAATGTTACAACTTCCTTTATAAGTTTCTTGACCAATCACATAAAGCAAAAGCACATTGACAGTAGTTCCATCCAACCACTATAAGCACATGTACCTTTGGTTAAAACAATGCTTGCTTATTTTGAATACAATACCTGCCTGTAAGCCTTAAAGCACAATGCACAGAGCTCCATTATTAAGCTTTAACCCTCCTAATATCTTGCTAGATAAACTTTTCTGTAGCTTAGGGAGTTATTCTAGAGAAGCGTTAATACACGGACCATTGTTCTATTTGTCCTTGCTTTTCTACTTTTTAAATAATTTTTCTGCTGACCTATCTCATGGCAGCTGCTTAGCTCTAATCACAGTTCTACTGTATCTGAGGCTTGTCTTTTTCAGCTTTCCCAAAACCCTCTGGTTTTGTGGATTCCCACAATTCCCCCTCTCTGTTCATCTCAAAAGAAACCTTCATAATTGTGTCATTTATTACTTGCGTTTCGTAGCCTTACTATAATATTTCTGCTTATTACCTACTTAAAGCATTTTCTTGCTTGCACTAAAGCAGGGGCAGGGAGAGCAGGGACACCAGGGCAGTTTGCAGCCTTAACACAGCCCACTGGGTACTTACAGTGAAAGATGTCAGTCTTTCCCTGGACAAAAGACGAGGTGTCGAGGTCTTCTTTGGGAATCCAGAAGCCATTTTGAAGGCAGGATCTCCCAGATGAGTGACAATGCCTCAACAAATCTGGAAGAAGCAACAATGGAACTCTGAAAATCCAGAACCCACTTCATGGCAGATTCAAGGCATATACTGGTGCTAAAAATTTTCTATGATTTGAAAGTAGCTAAGTGCTTGTTTGGTGTAAGTAGCTAGATTGTTAGGCCTCTAGTTGGACTTTATTTGAACTATAGGGCTGCCTTGTGCAATTCAAAGATGGATCATACTGAAACCTGGAGCTAAAAATCTGAACATTAGCAATAGTTAGAACAGACAAAACTGCAGTTTAAGTATTACTTTAAAATAGCTAGAGTGGATATCCTCTTCTTTTGGCTAAAGCACCCCTGATCTCTCAGCTGCTCCTCAGGACTTGGGAGAGACTGGAATGTTATGGCTAATGGCTTAAAACTTGTTAGAAAGGACTTTCTGCCCATTGGGACAAAACTGTATAAAGAGGTTGCGACCACCCAAGCCCACCCTTCCCTGAAAATGCCTCTGGACTGGAACTTGGCACTGTGAGTTAAGCTGCCTAAGGGAACTTGAGACAAGACAAAGGTGACACTATTGTCCCAGTAGCTCACGGCTGGGGAGAAGTAAACAAGGCTGCAGAGAAAAACCTATCCACAACAAAGCCAAACCCAGCAGCTGTCCTGAAAATCAGCTCTGTCTGCCTTCAAGGTGGGCAAGTCATATGCACAGACTCGTCTGCTGAGGCCAGGTTTGCACACAAACCTCCCATCAAAGACCTCCACAGTGCCCCCAGACCCATTCCTGAGGCCTTGCACCAGACGACTGCAGGGCACGCAAAGTAACACAACAGATCTGAAAATCCAGAAGCCAATTGATGGCAGACTCAAAGGACAGACAGATGCTAAAGATTTTCTATTATTTGAAAGTAGCAATAGACAGAGTCCACCTTGCCCCACCCCAGGGAGGCAGCTGGGAGGTCCCACCTTGCCCAAATCTGCATGAATCCATTGGAGTCTTACGTTTTGCGAGACCTCACCACAGAGAAGACCAGAAGAGGATTTTATGGTATGCCAATGGGATCCATGGAATGGTGATGTTTTTCACGGCATCTGTCACTCTCTTTCTTCCCCTTCTTCCCAACCCCCTATCACCCCCCGCCACCCCCTCGCTTCTTTTTCTTTTCCTTTCTCTCTCTCTTCCTCCTATTTACTGTTACATAAAATCCAGACTATTGATTTTGGCATATGGTCTCATTTGCCCCTCAATTCACAGGCCTCTCTCTAATAATTGTAATAACCAGATGATAACAACCCACTGAAACTTGATGAAACTTCAACAGACCTCATTCACCTTTAAGCACTTTAAGCAACCACTAGACGGGGAAAAAAAAGTATAGACCAGTACATTTAGAAAATGTTGCATTCCTTCAGTGCAAAAAAAAAAAAAAGCAGAATCAGTAGAGCATATATTGTTCATCCACTCAGCTGTGCATTGTGGTGGTGTTCACAGGGGTCTTAGGATAAGGGAAGAGATGAGGATCTGACTCTTGATTTATTATTTGATGATATATATTCTATTATAATTATACTAAAAGAATAGAAGAAAGGATTTCATCAGAAGGCTAGCTAAGAATAGAAAAAGAAAGAATGAATAACAAAAGCTTGTGTCTCAGACAGAGTCCAAGCCAGCTGACTGTGAGTGGCCATTAATTAGAAACAACTCTAGGAGACCAATCACAGTTGCACCTGTTGCATTCCACAGAAGCAGATAACCATTGTTTACATTTTGTTCCTGAGGTCTCTCAGCTTCTCAGGAGAAAAAACCCAAAGGATTTTTCATAAAACATGTCTGTGGCAGTGCAGACCACTGAACTGCTGCACCAGAAGACGGGCATTATCCCATCCTGTATTTCCCTTTGGCATTCTCTCTCAGAGTGCAGATGAGACAAAACTAAAAAGTTCAACTTGAGTCAATCTTTACCTCCAAAGGAAATTCAGGAACTTTCTGCAGAGGCCAATGCTCTGCACGCTGATGAACTCCTTGCAGAGGCCAATGCTCTGCACGGTCAGGAACTTTGCAGAGGCCAATGCTCCGCGAACAATTCCCCTGGCGAATCGCCCGGTGAAGCCGCCTGCAGGAGCCCAGGCTGCGCACAAGCAGCCAGGGCCGCGTTCTCAGGCAACTGAGGCCGCGCCGCTGTCACAGACGCTGCCGCCGCCTTCGTGGTTTCCAGGCAGCCGCGGAACCCGGCAGCCGCCGCCCTTTCCCGGATCCTGCCCCTCCCGGCCCCGCACGCCCCCCAAGATGCTGCCTGGGCTGGGGCTCGGCCTCCCCTGCGGGACAAGGTGAGGGGGGGTCCCCGGGGGTCGTGTCCCCCCGGGAGCGTGTGTGAGTCCCCCATGTCCCCCTCAAGCCGGGGTCACCCCCTTTTCTCTGCCCAGAGCTCCTGAGCCAGCTCCTGCTGCCCCCTGGGAGGGGCTTTGGGGAGCCCCCCGGGGACCCCCTTGAATGCCCATTCCTGGGCACTGGGACCCTTCGCATGTCCTTCTCCAGCTGCAGGACCCCCTGCACCCCCTTATCCTGCCCCGACACCCCCTGCACCCCCTTTCCCGGGTATCCTCCTCTCCCAGCCCCTGGATCCCCCGTTTCCATGAGCCCGGGGACCCCCGGACCCCATTCCCGGCCAGCCCGGGGCACCTCAGCCCCAGGCCTTCCTTTGCCCGGCGAGCGGTGACGTCACTGCAGACTCGGGCCGCCATTGGCAAAGAGCAGCAAGGAGCGGCGCCAATGGCGGGGCCGGAGGCGGCTCAGGGGCCGTGAAGAGCCTTGAGCTGTGAGGGGCCATGAGGGGCCATGAAGGGCCGTGAGGTGTCACTCTTGCGCCCAGAATGACACAGGAACAGGCAGGAGGCAGTATTGCAGAAAGACTAAAAGAAGGTTGAATTCAAGAGAACCGTGCGGTTTTTATAGTGTGATACGATATATTCTGTTTGATTGGCTAGTTAACAAAATCATTCTTTATACACCGTCCTTGAGAAGAAGAGAAAGATGAAGTAGAAGAACACCACCTGCAGATTGTTTATACTGAAGTTCTCACATTCTTACAACTTGCTAATAATTCTCACAAGCTGCTGTGAGAAACACTTGCTGTTTCTCTCTGTGTCCCATGGCATCCACAGTGAGGGGCTGTGAGGGGTCTTGGGCAACTGTGAGGGAGCCATGAGGGGCCTGTGAGGGACCATGGGGAACTGTGTGGTGTTATCTTTTTATACTAAAAACTACGTGTACACTATTTACAATAACTTCTCAATACTTATCACCTATGTTAGACAGTGAGTTTTTACTCTAATCTAAAAATGCCAACATCACTTAAAAGATGGAGGAAGAAGGAAGGAAGGAAGGAAGGAAGGAAGGAAGGAAGGAAGGAAGGAAGGAAGGAAGGAAGGAAGGAAGGAAGGAAGGAAGGAAGGAAGGAAGGAAGGAAGGAAGGAAGGAAGGAAGGAAGGAAGGAAGGAAGGAAGGAAGGAAGGAAGGGTGATAAATGAATTCACTGGATTCAAGGATCATACAATTATAAATTTATTATTATTATTATGCAAGCAAGAAGAAGCAAAGTTCAGCGCTGGGCGGCCGGGAGTCTCCGCTCCTCTAGGCTCGCACCGTTCCTATCCCCAAAGTCCACCTTTTATTGCCTTTTCCTCCCGGGTCCAGGGATGACGTGGTCTGTCTTTTGCGCTTGCTCGTTCAGTTGCTATGGGGTCTTTTTCTGCCTTCTGGTGGTCGTGGGATGAAGGCTCCAAGTCTTCCTCTTTTAACCGCTGAGTGAACTTTTCCTAATAAGGCATACCTATACAGTGGAATTTTCAGAACACTATACGATTCCCGCAAGCCTAAGCAATTCTTGTGAGTTTAGGGATTGTTATTACAGCTCTCCTCTGTGACCTCTAGGTGAACTTTTATTTACCATGGAATTCCCAAAGCACTATACGATTCCTGCAAGCTAAGCAACTATATGTGAACCATATGTGGCTATACATTTAAAAATCAAGCGTTTTTAGCTATTTAGTTATTGCTTTGATATTGTATAATTATTTAGCTATTGATTAAATTAATGAACAAACGTATTGCTACTTATTACAGGTGCCGTGCCTTTTTGTCCGCCTCTGGCAGAGCTGAACGCCGATCCAGCGCGTCCCTGCCGACGGAGCAGCTCCCGCGCACCGAGCCGCGAAACCGCGCACCCCGCCCGCTCCGTCGGCTGGCAGGCGGGAACAGCGGCGCAGGCGGGATTTTTAAAGTCACGGTTACCGCAGATAAGGACAATGTTCAGCTGAGTGACAGTGAAGCAAAATGGCAATCCAGGAATAAATGTTCCTGTTCACAACATCCTCCATTCCCATGGATGGTTTCTCACTGGCACACAGGAGCAAGGGAGGAACCCAAATGCATCATTGTACACAAAGTCAGACATGTTGAGGGATGAACAGATCTCCCAGGGATATGGAAACCTCCCCTGAAAAGCCAGTCCAGGGAGAGCCTGAGGTGTTTTGTGGTTGCAGGCATGAAGATGCTCAGGAGCTTCCACAGATGCTCAGGATGGTGCCTGGATCTCACTCTGGCAATGCCAGTGGCTCAGCTGAGAGCTGTGGCAATGATTTACACTGCACTGAGAGGGGCCACAGTCCTGCAAGGGTCTTTCATCAGGAGCAAACAGCAGCCTGGAGGGTGGGGAATGCTGGATCTGTACCAGGGCTCATCCTTCACCTTCATGTGGAGCTGGCCCCAAAGTTGCCATGGATCACTTTTTATTTTTCTCCTGTTGGCTATATTTTGGAGCAGCTGTTAGATGTGGCTTTTTATGGTGATCCTGTGGGAAGCAGCCATTTGCCTGCTGTGATATCCTCACAACTAATACTAACTCCTCATTGCCTTTGGTTTTATTTGGGGTTTTTTATCTGTTTGATTGGTTTGCGTGGGTTTGTTTCTTTGGGTTTTTGTCTGTTTTGGTTTGAGCTATTTGTTTGCTTTTTTATAAATGACTGGTTAGGTTGGCATAGCCAAACTCAAG
This sequence comes from Agelaius phoeniceus, assembly GCF_051311805.1. Classification (NCBI taxonomy): domain Eukaryota; kingdom Metazoa; phylum Chordata; class Aves; order Passeriformes; family Icteridae; genus Agelaius; species Agelaius phoeniceus. The sequence continues at coordinate 5,435,699 of NC_135272.1, read as the reverse complement.
AAAATGGAAACCAGGTTCAACTTTCCAGAAATTCCTTTTGCCTGGGTTTAGCTGCACCCCCAGGCTCAGGATCACCAGTAGATTTGCAGGTTTTACTCTGCATCATCAGCCTGTCCAGACTCTGCTTGGTGTTTCAGAAATGGAGAAGACAGTGAACATTGTGCCAAGCTTCCTTTCCAACAGAAAAACCTGGGTCAGCATGAAAGAAAAGAAGAAAAAAATAAAATGAAATTCACCATTTAGTAAGAACAAGTGTCCCACCACTTTTCCCTCCACTGTTATTAATTTTGTACAATTTAGAGGCAAACCTTGGTCTAAAGCTTCCATCTCTCAGTTCCTATTTGCTACCCTTCAGCCTTGACATCCCCTGATGTGACTGACTGCTGTCCAGCTGGGGCTGGGGATGCTCAGCCTGGAAAGAGGAGACGCTGGGAGGCCTCACTGTGGCTGTGCAGGACTGGAAGGGTCCCACAGGAAAGAAGGGGACAGAGTGTTCAACAGGGCCTCTGCTGACAGGACAAGGGGGATGGCTTTCAAGTGCAGGAGGCTGATTGAAGCTGGATCTAAGGGAGCTGCTGTTTTACACTGAGGGTGGTGAGGCACCGGCCCAGGCTGGGCACAGAGGCTGTGGGTGCCCCATCCTTGGGAACAGGGCTCCCCCAAGGCCTGGGGGAAGATTGCTCGGCTTGGAACAAGATGATCTTCAGGGTCCCTTCCAAGCCCAACCATCCAGGGATCCCCGCTGCCCACTTCAGTTGGCCCTGGACTCCTGGGAACTGTGATGTCACATCCCCCGTTCCAGGTGGAACTGCCAGCACCCAGCAAAGAGCACAACTCAACCACTGGCCCTTGTGTCAGCCCACGCTGCACTCTGCTCCTGTCCACCCCTGCCGCCCTTCTTGTCACCTGCTCCCTCCATCAGTCCTGAGAGCTCCCCAGTGCCTGGATTTTGTCATCCACCACTGCAGGATGCTCACGTTTGTCCTGAGGAAGGTATGGTGCCATTCCATGGAGGGGGACACCACCAACTGCCCAGGTGGGGTGCAGCTCTGTGGGATGGTGTGGGACAGGGACCCCACTCTGAGGTTTTGCCACCTCTGCAGGCTGTCACAGACAGAGAGGAAGAGATGGACGTGGATATCCAGACTTATATAAAGGAGGATGTGGAGATGGAGGAAGACACTGGAGAGGAAAAGATGGAGGTGGATATCCAGACTTATACAAAGGAGGATGTGGAGATGGAGGAAGACACTGGAGAGGAAGAGATGGAGGTGGATATAGATGTGGAAGAGGAGATGGAAGTGGAAATGGAAGAATATATTGAAGACATGGACATTGATTAAAAAGATAAGGAAGAGGCTGTGATCTTGGCATGAAGACCAATGCCAGCAGCAGGACAGGCATGTGGTCCCCACAGGCAGAGTGGGTCCCCTGCTGCCAGGCTGGAGCTGGGCTGGTCCCTGCTCAGGGACGTGGCACCCCGTTCGCTGGAGTCTGGTGCCATCCGCAGCCTGTCCTGCGCTCGCTCTGGGCCACACGGGCTCCAGCCCAGACCCAGCCAGGCTCAGCTCTGGCAGCAAAGTCCTGCTGTGCCAGCATGTGCCAGCCTGGGGGCACATGGAAGAGCCCTCTGTGCCTGACTGGAGTGACCATGGCACACTTGCTTTTCGTCCAGGACTGATGGACATTCCAGACAGGAATGCCACCCTTTTGTACATATGTTTTACAGTTTGTTCTCTTCAGGGATAGGATTTAGGACTTTTTTTTGTCTTCTGTAAATACGTTTCATATATTTTTACTAGATAGGTTCTTCTGTATATATGTTCCATGGATTGCTGTTGTTACAAATATTCTTACGTTGTAAAAGTGCTCGGTATTGTTGCTGTTCTTCCAGAAATAAACAAATTTTCTTTTTCACATCCCAGTTCTCTTTGCATTTACTTTGGGCACAGGCAGCATTTGCAAAGTTGTGGTTTCCACTTGCTCCAGGTTTCCAGGGCTGGAGGTCCCTGGAGGAGCTGGCACAGCCACCCCAGGAGTGAGGGTCCCTGTGCACAGAGGGGTCCCACTGACTGAGGTCACCCTCTGCCTGCAGTTTCTCTGGACACACTGGGGAGCTGCAGGGGCAAATCCCAGCGTGTCCTGTGCCATGGGATCCCATGTTGGAGCAGGGCTGAGCCTGCCTGCTCCTGCACAGCCTCAGCCATGGCTCTTCCCTGGGCAGCCCCAGGGCTAATGAGGGTGCACTGCAACCCCTGCTCCTGAGCACCCAGAGGGGCTGGACCAGCCTGCAGAGCCTCAGCCCTACATGGACCAAGATTGCCCTTGGAAACCCCCTCTGTCCCCAGACTCTGGTACAAGCACAATAGGAATTGATCCTCCCAGTTAAAGGTGTTAATTGGCAACAATTTGTCCCTGGGACTTTCTAGTACAGCAAATGTCAGCACTTGGAATCCCTGTTCTGCACTCCCTGGTCAGGCACCAAAACATCTGAACCTGACAGAACATCTTTAATTAGCACCAACCTGCAGAGAGCTATGGGGGAGAACCTACCCCCAAGCACCCAGAGAAACACTTGGCATTGATAGTCTGGGGCAAGAGCTGAAACTAAAGCATTCTAATGCCAAGAGAGAGGATTTTTATTGCTGAATTCATTCTCCAAGAACAGTAATGAAAGCTTTTGGTGTCCTCACCAGCCACAGATGTGTATTGCCAAGGTTTGCTTCTGGGTTATGATTGATTTTTATTAATCTGCTCAGAACTCTGATGCTGTTCCTGGCTAAGGTGTAGAGATGATATTTCAGAGCCAGAGGAGCTCAGCACAGCTTCTGCAACACACAATTTCCAGACCCAGACATTCAGGCCATGCAAACTGATACTTTTTCATCTCTGTGCAAAGATCAGCATTAGGACATCACTGACGTACCACACACTTCTCAGAGCTGTCCCTTTCATCCAGCTCTCCCCAGTCACTTCACAGACTTCACTCCAAGCAGTTTATCTCTGAGAGAGTTCAGTGGCACATGGGATTTAATCCTGGTTTTTCTTCATCTTCTCCTGAGCTGTCTCCAGACACGGTGTGTGGGCACTGTCTGACAGCAGCAGCATTAACGCGCCACCTCCCTGACACTGAGGTTCATGTCACAACTTTTCATCCAAAGCAGCAAATCAATGATTCCCACTGTGTCCCACACAGCTCCACGGGGAGTTTGTGTGGCTGCAGTTCCAGCACCAGCCCAAATGCACAGGAATTTCAGAAGATACAGAAGGAATCAGCCATTCACAGAGAAAAACATCAGTGTGCACGGCCCAGATCCCCACAACACTGCAGACTCTGGTAACCCAGAATCTGCATTTACACTTTGGTCTCTGGGCCTTACTTTTCCTCTCACTAAACTTCTCCCATTTTCCCCTCTTGCTCAGCTTCCCAAGATAATTAAAAGCAGCATTAGGAGCAGGGATAGGAAATGGGAACTGTCCCAAGGCTTGACAAAATTTCTCTTTTCAGGCCTGACAATTCCAGCCAAGGAGAGAGGAAAAGCCCGCATGAAAGAGGTGTGAAATCAAAGCAGTAATCAAATTTAGGTATAATGAGAGAAGCTGAAGAGGTTTTCAATGTTCAGAACAAGATTAGCAGCTCCAGGCACAGGAGGGATGCGACATTTTCCCTGCTGTAACAACTCTGTGATGCAAATTGCATCTCAAATCCTTCTCCCCAGCTCTGGGACCCGTTCAGCCACAAACATGGTGCTGAATTTTTTAAAGCAAAGTGGAAGCTGGTCAGAGAGGTGGTTCGCAAATCAAAACCAGAGAGGACAGCTTGGAAGCACCAGCTGGAGCAGAGAGAGGCAGAGCCTGGCCCTGAGGTGCAGCACAGCCTGAAACTCTAACCAAATAAAGAACTTGCCACTTGTTTTTTTCCCTCAGGAGCTACAGAAGGTGCTTGATGGAATCCCTGCCTCCTTCACACTGCATCAGCATGAAGAGGAGCACAAGAATGAAGATTACAGCACCTTCTGCTGCTGCTTCCATCTCCTGACTCAAATCTCACCAAAATCTGTCACTACTGGGCCTTCCCAAAGCCCCAGATTCACTCAGTCCTTGCAGAATTTCAGTTCTGAGGAGCAGGAAGGGAGATGAAGGCACTTGCAGACACCAGAGATGCAATTGCTGCCTGAGGTGCATTTCACTGCCCAGCTTAGTGCCTCTAAAACCATCAAAATCTGCCCCTTTGAGAGCACCAAGCCAACAGCAGGACATCAGGGCCTGCACATGGTTGGAAATGGCATTTTTTATTATTCCTCTCCCAGTCTCTCATTTCATGGTGCCATTGCAGGGCTTAATCCCATCATTCAGCAGCAAGTCTTGGCAATGAGCTTCAGATGGATTTTTAGTGCTGAGCAAATAAGAGGCAATTTTACTTTGTCTCCAATGAATGAAATTTCACCTAAATCGGACAAACTCTGTGTTCTGAGGCTGGCCAGGCACCAACCACTGCCAGGTCCCCAACCTGGATGTCACACTGCTCTAATATTGAAAAGTTAAATTTATTTGGCTTTGTGTACAAGATTATTCTCTCTCAAAAGAATTGGAATCCGTATCAATGCATTTCCAAGCACTAACCTCAGACCAGCCACAAAGAGCACAAGAGACAAGAAAAGAAATAGAGATTTCTAAGGAGATGGAAATTGAATGCTGAGTTTTTTCCCATGATAGAAAGTTTCATCAATTATCACCTGCCAGCTCCTTGCCTTCACTTGTGTGGCCACCACTGAATACACTCGCAGATAAGAAAATGTTTGTCCTACTGAAAACTGGCACTAGAAGCAGAAAAAGGCTCAGATATCTGGATCAAAAGACAACATAATGAAAAGAGCTGCCCTATAATAGCAAGATATGATGGACAGCAGGAATGGCTGAAGCCAGCAGAGAGAAGTCCATGAACTATTCATGCTACAAAGATTTCTGACAAAACCCCCAAGAACCCAAATGCAACATTTTGTCTGGCAGAGCTGACAGGAACCCTGTGCATTTAATTCAGTCATTGGCAGCAAATAGAGATCAGCTTGAAGCTCCTTTGGTCCACTAGTACTTACTTTGTTTCACCCAAAACATGGAATTACATCTACTTTTTAGGAAGAAATTACTGCTTTGAATGGTTCAATGCAAAGAGTTTCTTCCCATACCCACTCCTAATCAGTCACCAAGAGAAATATTTTCTAAAAAGATCTCTTCCAAATTTTGGAGTGACTTTCAACATAAATCACTTGGTTATTTTGCTCAAAATGCTAAGGGAATTGAATTGGGCTCCCTCATCTTAAAAAGAAGTGTTTCTTCCTAGCTCTTCACAAAGAGGAACAAAACACTTGGTTGCAGCAGACTGAAGGGAGGAAGAGGTTTCTTTCCCCCTGAGCTGCACAATAGGAGACAATTTTGTTGCCAAGAGGCAACAAAACCCAGCCAATTTCCAGTTCTTTTAGTGTAAGGGAAAAGTTCTGAGGATCCCAGCTGTGGGAGACACAGAGTGGCAGGAGCAGGGCATCTGCTGGGGGGTTTGGGGTGGGGGGCAGATGAAAGAAATGTTCAAGCAAAACCTGTGAGAGCTCAAGACTCCATCCCTCAGAGGAGAAACTGGATTTGACCCAAATGCCATTCAAATCCAAAAAACATTGAGGCATTTCCCCAAGCTCTGCCGGGCCATCAGGTACAACCCAAATCCCTCTGTGGGACCAGGGCAGCAGATCCCTGGCACTGGACAGGGATGCTCCCCTGGGAAGCCACCTGCATTGCCCATGGCACTCACAAGACCTGCTTCTAAAGACCCAAACATCCAAACAACTCCACATTAAAAGCCTTTAATTTGGGGTTTCACTTCTCCACCTGTCTGTTGTCACTAGGCAGCTGCTCCACTTCAACATCTTTCTGACGGGTACAAATTTTCTCCTGATTTCCAGCCTAAACAGGAAGTTATTTTCATTCATTCTTCTGCAAGCACTGGGAGCTTGTACCTGCTTTGCTCTTCCTCTCCTGGTGTGCATTTGTGCACATTAAATGCCAAAGCCAAGAGCATTTCCTTGTTTAAATCATGCCATTTGTCCTTATGATTTTCTTCCCACAGAATTGCATGGATTTGGTGCTGGCTCGACACTCAGAATGTTGACAGCACAAAGTCCAGTTCTCACACTGACTTCTCCAAGTTTTGGACCAAGCCTGCAAAGAAGGAAACACAGCAAACAAATTCCAAACAGGGGTCCTAATCAAGGTAATAAAATACCACATGCCTGTGTTTGCTGCAGGGAAGAATAGTTCTCCTTATTAAATCATTACAAACAATTAAAGCAGAAGAGGGGAGGAAGACAGAGCTTTCGGGGCAAATTTGGAGACCTCATCTATGGGTGGGTGGAGCACCTAGGATTTTCCCAATTGCTGGGAATGGTTCCCCAGGTCCTTGGTGTAAAATGTGGCTCCCCAGCAAGTGCAGATCTGCAAGACGAGAAACAATTTAGGCAATTGGTGATGCATCTTTCTAAATCGCTCTCCTTTCTCTCTTACAGTACTGATTTAGGGGCACTACCTTGCTTGTTTTTGCTTGTCACTAAAACCAAGCTCACATTTTTTATTGATTGTATCATCTTACATTGTGGTTCCTTCATATTCACAGTAAAAGAAGACCATTATTTCCAGTGATGTGTCCTTTAAATCACCTCAGTCAATTGGCAGAACACCAGGAGGCCCCTAAGGAGGCAGGGTGCTGGGAAGCCCTTAGGAATTGGGTGTCAGAGTGCACAAGCAGCCCCCAGGCAGCCGCCTTGTCCCTGGCACCCAGCTGCTCTGGCGCTTCCCCAGAGCGTCTCCCAGGCCTGCGGCAGAGCCCTCCAGGCCGGGCCTCAGCAGGAGGGTGGGGGCACCCCTGAGGTGCCCAGGCTGGGCTGGCTGGGCACAGGGAGGGCAAAGCTCCCCTGCTGGGGCATGGGGTGAGGCAGTGGGAAGCCAGAGAACCTGAGATTTTACCCCCAAATGTTCTGTCTTTGCCCTAACATTTACCTCAGGTTTTGTCACAAAATGATCTCCATGTGCCCTCTAGAAATTACTCAGACTTTTCCTCAAAAGTAATTTTTTTCCCTAGAGATCACCTTAAATTTTCCTGCTCAAATATCTACTACATGTACTCGACAGTTCACCTCTGATTTCATTATTCTCACAGTCCAGTGATTACCTCAACTGGAAAGCCCAAATGTTCATTCCGTGCCCTACAGGTGGCACCAGGTAATTCCAGCATTCCTGTGCTATGAAGTTCTCTCCCTGGAAGCAACTGCAGCTTTACCCCTGGCCAAGTGAAACACTCCCTGGTGCTGAGGCAAGCCTGGCCCATACTCCTCGGTGTGTATGAGCGCAGGGCAGCCCCAGGACAGCTCCCCCAGGGCTTCTGCAAGGCCGCCCGGCGCCCGGCCCCGCGGGGCGGCCCCAGCGGGTTCGAGTTGCCGCCCGCGGCTGAGGGGAGCGGCGGGGCGGGGCCGCCCGCGCCTGGGCGGGAAACGCTCCCTGCGGCGGGGAGCGGGCGGCGGCGGCGCAGCGGGGACCGGCCCGGCCCTGCCGTGTCCCTCAGGGCGAGCCCACGGCCCCTCAGCGGCCCTGGCGTCCCTTCAGCCAGCGGCATGTGCGCTCAGCCACACGCGGCGTGCCCGTGTCCCCCTCCCTTTCTCTCAGTGACACCGCCTCACCCTGAGGGACACGACAGACACCCGCCTCCCCTCAGGGACTCTCGCTGGCCTCAGTGGCATGCAGGGCATCTGCATCCCATTCAGAGACTGTCATGACACCTCAGCGACCCACGGGGCATCTGCCTTCCCTTCAGTGACAGAAAGGCACCTGCAACCTGCTGGGGAAGCCTCAAGTCTGCTCAGTGACCCCATGTGCCCTCAGCATTGGGACACCCACCTTTGTCTCATGACCCTCACGTCCCGTCAGCAAATCAAGAGGCACCAGCCATCCTGTGGGTGACTCAGAGCGAGTGCAGTGGGTCATGGTGGCCAGGGGCCAGCAGCAAGCAGAAAGCCAGGGCTGGGGAAAAGGCTCTGCTCTGCGTACAGCATGGGCTGAGGGCCGGGAGAGCTCCATTTCCCCCTTGAGATGTTGGAGACAGGGCCTTTCACCCTCCTTACAGGGCTGCCCCTCACTGCAGGCAGCCAAAGGAGCACGACGGTAAAAGGCCAAGGACAGCAAAGCAAAGAGCCAGCCCTGCACACAGGGAGGTGACCCAGTGCAAAGCCAGCGTGGCATCCGAAAGTGCCTGCCGCTCTCATGTGTCCCTGCCCTGGGAATGCCAGCAATGCCCTTTGTCCAGATGGCCTTTCTGTGGCCCCTCTGGGCTCAAAGCTGCTGCTCTTCTGGCTCAATGGGGCCTAAAGCCACAAAGCTCGGCCTCCCCCACAGCAACAGGAACAAGACTCGGACAGCAGACAGTGGAGCTCCATGCCTAAGGCTGAGGGGCCGGGGGCTCCAGTCTGGAGCACAGGGAGGGCACACGCCCAGCCCCACAACTCCTGGCCTCACAGCCCTGAAAGGCCGGGACCAGGGTTCCACACCTGATTCCAGGGGGTCCCTCCAACCGCCCACTGCGGAAGTGCCAGAGCAGCCGGCTGTCAGGAGCAAGGCGGCGGCTGCCAGGGGGCTGCTTGTGGCCTCTGACAGCCCATTGCTCAGGGCTTGCCAGCGCCCCAGCCCCTCAGGCCCTGCCCCAGCCCAGCCAAGCTGCCCGGCAGCAGCGCCGCAGCCCCACAGCAGCTCCAGAGCAGCCCCATCCAGAGGCACCTGGGAGCCCTCGGCAAGGCAGGCAGCAGCACACGGGCAGGAGGAGACAGATGGCGCTTCCTGCCTGGCACAGGGCTTGTGGCCATCTCCAGGCACCGCTCTGGCAGGGATCCCCGCAGCTCCGGCCCCTGCCCAGCCGCTCTGTGGGCAGCACAAAGGCTTCAGCAGAACCACCAAAGGCCAAGGGGCTTCTGGCCATTTCCCCTTGCCCACCGCATGCCTGGGCAGCAGGTTGAGCATAAGCACCCTTTTCCCCCTCTTCCCCTCTGCCCTACAGACCCTGGGCAGCAAAAAAAGTCTCCTGAGATTCTTTGCATTATAACACAGTCTATATTTACATAGGATAAAAAATAGAATGGAAGAACAGAAAAATCTTAAAGAAAACTAAAAAACCCCGCTGGCTCAGGTTGCCCCAGCAAAGAGAGCCTCCCAGATCAGCTCTCCTCAGAGCTCCAGCAGTGCAGCCAGCCGAGCCGGGACAGACGAGGCCGAGTGATCCATGCCCTGCGCAGCTGATCGTGCAGCCTCTGGAAGATGGAATATCGCCCACTGGCTGTTGCTCGGAGGACATGCAGTGTTTGAAATGCCAGCTCTGACACAGCACTGCTCATGTCCTCTGTCAGGCTTTCAAGGGCTGCAAGAGAGAGGAACAGAGCTCTGGTAAATAGGTATGATTTGTGCTGACAAAATTGAGAAAGTAATCAATATTGATGCAGTAATTAATATTTGGAAATAATAATAAAACAGTTAAAAGTTGTAATGCCAAGAAAAAAGGGAGAGGAGGGGTTCCACCGCCCCCTCCCTGCAGATGTTGAAGGACAGGAGGAAAATGCAGGAGATAACAGTTACTAAAAATTAACAGAAAGAAGGGAAAATCTGGTTGGGTCCCAGGAAAATGCCAGCTATAAGAGATTTATTGCTTTGATGCTTAAATGTTAGTTTTGGATTACATTGTACTGGCTTAGTGCGCATGTGTAACCCAAAGGTGAATTAAAGGACATTGAGGAAGAAGAGAGGCCTTCATCAAAAAATGACCCCCAAAGGCTTGTGCGACAACCAAAACAAGTGGTGGAGCATGCGCGGTAAAGGTGGTGATGAGGGCGGAGGTAGAAGTGTGATGAATCGAAAATGGGAGGAGATGACATTGACACATGGCATAAAAGGGGGGAATCTTCACTTGGAAAGCTCGTACATGAGGTGGCAAGAGTCCCGCACTCCATGACCCGCAGTTATCCTTTGCTTATGCGCTAATATTGGAACCAAATTATCCCTTATTTTAATCAAATTATATTGTCAAGATATATTTTCTAAACTATTCAATTAAAATTGCTGCTATCTCAAATATTGTTTGGTTTTTTATGATGGGATAATTGGGCAAACATAACAGAGCCAAGGTCAGATCCCAGATCTGTGGGGAGCCAAGGAGAGCCCGCTGCCAGAGCCTTCCCAGCCGGCTCTTGCCATGGAGCAGGAGCAAGGGGATCAGCCTGGAGCTGCTGGCCAAGAATGGGCCACGAGGCCCTGAAATCTCAGGGTGCTCTGCCCCCGGGAGCAGAGCCCTCCGCAGCCGGGGCAGGGCTTGCAGCTGTCCCCGGCACCCCCCGCTGTCAGCCCGCTGGCCTCACTCACCAGTGCAGATCAGCTGCAGCTCTTGCTGCTGCCCCCTCAGGTGCCGCCCGGCCATGCCTGTGAACACAGAGCCTGTCAGGGCACCAGCGGCACAGCTCCCTGCCGGCGGCGCTACCGGCGCTGTGGCCACACGGGCTGCTGGCCCGGCAGGGCTCAGCCCGGGCCCTTGCCGCACGCTGCCGCCCCAGGGCACGGCTGCCAGAGGGCGGCAGCAGCAATGCCCAGGCCGGGCGGAGCTCCACGGCGCCGGGCGGGCTGGCTCTGCCGGGGCAGCAGGCGGGGCTGGGGCCGAGCTGCGGCGGGCCGGGCCGGGGGGGGAGCCCGGGCTCGTGGCTCACCCATGAACCTGACGGCCGCCTCTCGCAGGGGCTCCTGTGGGCTCCGCAGGTAGCGCAGGGCCTGGCGCAGGTGCTCGGCCGCTCTGCTCCTGTCCTCTACCAGCTGCAGAGAGCGGCAGGAGGGAAGGGTTGGCGCGGGCTCAGCCCCTGGGCCGGGCGCTGCCTGCGCCCAGCCCCGGCCTCCCCTGGCCGCACAGGCCTGAGGCGCGGCCTGCAGCCGCTGGCCAAGGGCTCCCGAGGGCAGGGGGCAGAGGGCCGGCTGCTGCCCGGGGAGCCGCGGTGCCGGCCCGCAGCCCCGCCGGGCCGCGGCTCCATGGGCACCCGGCTCGGGCCCACGGGAGCCTGGAGAAGAGCCCCCGCGGCCTCTGGCTGCAGCAGCGGGCAGGGGCACAGCTGCCCGGCCCGCACACTGAGCGCCGCCCTCAGGGGCCTTCTCCAGGCTGAGCCTGGGGGTTCTCGGCTCCTCTTACCAGGCACTCGCCAAACCTCCATGTCTGATCCACCTGGAGCATTTCTTCGAGATTCCTCCTCTTTAGGAATCTGGCCGAAGAATGCAGTACTACACAGGAGGCCTGGAGAGCAGCAGAGGGGCACAGATGGCCCCACAGGCCAGGGCACAGGAGCATCCCAATGCCACAGCCTGAAGGAGGCTGCAGCCCGCAAGGTGCCAGGGCAGGAGGCAGCCCAGTCCCCTCCCAGGGGGACAGCAGGTGGCCACAGGTCGTCACCTTAGCAACAATCTGATTCTCATCATGGCAGTGCAAGTAGAGTGGCACCAGGCTCTGGCGCACGTGGGACTTCAGGGCCTTTCTTCCATCTTCTGTTAATAAGTCCAGCATCTCTTGAAAGACACACATGGAGTTCAGCTGCACCTGGATATCATCCTGTATGAGAGGAAGGGCAAAAGACCTCAGCATCAGCTGCTTCAGGCCCCCCAGGGCACAGGCCTGCATCTGCACAGGGCACCAAGTGTCCGGGCAGCAGCCGGTGGCCGAGGCTGTGGGCACAGAGCCTTACGTGGTCAAAGAGTGGCAGGAGCGCCTCAGCCAGCTGCAGGGCAATGGGGGTGGCTATTGGGGCACCATTATCCAGGAACAAATATCGCAGTAGAACAATGGTCATCCTGATCATGTCGCTATGATTTTCCTGCAGGAGCTCCACAAGACTTTCAGTCAGGCTCCCCATTTTTTCAGCCTGTGCGGAACACAAGTTTGTGAAAGGCAAGCCTGCTGCCGCAGGGCCCAGAGACCAAAGGCCTGTCCCAAAGCACTGGGGCAGCTGAAGTGAAGCAAGAGGCAGGAGAGCTGGGAGCAGCTGCCCCAGCGCCCCAAGCCCGGGCAAGGCCAAGCGTCTGCCTTGCCCAGCCCCACGCTGCCTGCACGGCTTCAGCCACTGCCCCCTTCTCACCATCAAGGGATTCTTGCCCAGCACTACCAGGCCTCTGAGTCCCAAGTAACGCCTGGCCCTGTGCTCACTCTGCAGGTTCTGTGCCATGATCTCCAGAACACTATCACTGCATTCCCTCAAGTCCAGGCACTCGAGGACCTGAAAGGCACCGGGCATTGACAGGGGAGCCGGCCGGCAGGAGCCCGGAACTGCACAGGGGTGGGCCCAGGCAGCAGCACAGGGCACAGGCACCATCCTGGCAGCTGTGCCTACGAGAGGGCAGAGAGCTGGGAGGCAGTGCTGGCCTTGAGGCTCACCTCCACAAGGAATGCCAGGGCAGGGAAATCCCAGGGTGGCATCTCTTGGCCAAGCAGGGCGAGCAGGTAGAATGCAATCCCGGAACAGAAGTGTACGGCTGACTGGCAAATTTCTCTAAAGAGAGGAAAAAGCAAACAAGACCCTGAGCCAGTGGGGCAAATCTCTCCCAGGAGTGACTCTCAGAGTTCTCATCTTTCCCCACCACCTTTCCAGCAAGGGGACGTGGGCCATTTGGGAGTTGGTCGCTCATGGGCACCCTCCTCTGCCAGCCTTTTCTAGTCTGCTTGGCTGTCCTTCAGTGACAAGGCCCTCTGGCCCATGATCATGGGCAGTTTGGGGGACACCTGGGCACAGAGCACAAATGTCAGAGGCAGTGGGGAGAAGGGGCTCTTACCTGGCCAGCAGAGCCACGGCAAAGTGGTGGGTGTCAAGAGAGAGCAGCGTGTCCCAGCCACACCTGCGTTCCATTGCCACCACCACATGCTCACAGCGGAGAAGGCAGAGCAGGCACTTCAGGGTGCGCACTGCAAACCTGTGTGCACAGCAAAGGCCAGGTCACACTGGCAGCACTGGCTCCTTGGCAGGCCACGTGGCAGGGACAGGAGGAGTGGGATGGAGCACCTGTTGGGGCTGGTGGCAAGGCCGTGCTCTTGCTGACATCCCTTCCAGAAGGCATCGACCTCCTCTGGCATCTCATCTGTGCTGGAGAACACTTGGAAGAGCAGATGCACAAATAGGCGGGGGAAATAGACCTTCAATATCCGTGGCAGACAGGGCACCTGGAGGATCTTCCACATCACCACGGTTGCCTGCAAAGGACAAAGCCCCCCAGGACAGCGCTCAGTGCCCAGGCGTCCGTGTGGCAGGGCCCGAGCGTGGCAGGGAGAGGCCCGGAGAGAGGCAGGGGAAGCCTCTCAGGGCCTGCTGGGCCCGAAGCTGCCCCTGGGCCAGGTTTCAGGCCAGCGCCTGAGGCAGGCAGATGCAGTGGGGGAAGGAGGATGGAGAGCTCTGGAGAGGCGGCCTTGGGGTCAGCAAAGGCCACTTGCAGAAACTCACAGCCAGGCCAAAGACACCCGTTTGGTCCCCATCGGAGGTGCACGTGCTGTACTCTGGCCAGCTCCCCAGCACATCCAGGAGAGTCAGCTGTGCCAGCTCTGCAGTCCTGGACGAGCACATGATGGTCTTCCACATGGCCATGGCAGCTCTGCAGGGTCAGAGCTCTGTCTCAGGGTGGTCTCAGACACAGCACCGGGGGGAGCTGAGCTGGCTGCCAGTTCTGCCTCTGCCCACTGGCCCTGGCCAGCAGCAGCCAGGCAGCCCAGCCCTGTGGGGACAGAGCCCTGAGGGGCAGGGAGGGAGCATGGCAGCAGGTTTAGGGGCTGACGTGCCAGGGCTGGGAAAGGCAGCAGCCAGAGGGCCCTGGAAGTCTCTGTTGCTCAGACACCTGGGACAGGCTGTACAGGGTGATGGGCTGGGGAGGCCTGAGCTCTCTGGGCAGGTGGGCCCCATACCTGTCACAGGACGGGGCCACACGCAGGAGCATCAGGACTGCGTCATCTGGCTGTGCTTCCGTGAGGTCCAGCAGGGCCTCGTCCAGCCTGGGCTCAGCACAGTCATTGGCCAGGAGCCACTGGTGGATGAACCTCACCATGGCGGGCACCTGGAGAAGGCACAGGGAGACTTGGGAAGCTGCCAGAGGGAGCAATGTTCCCAGCTTGCCCAGAGACATGATTCCCTTCCCAGCGCACTGCCATGTGGCCTCAAAGGCTCACAGCAACCAGCATGCGTGGCTTGGGAGGCCAAGCAATTCCTGGCAGGATCAAACCCTGCTCACAGGCTGCTTACTTGGTCTGGATAGTAAAAACCTTCCTCTACAAGCATACACAGGAGGGCAGCGCTGGTCTTGCTTTGGAACATGGGCGAGTGTGCTTGGAGCCCAGTGCCAATGGCGATGGTCACTTCCTCCTGCATTCTCTTTAGGAATTTGCAGATGAACTGTAGGAGAAGGGCAGGAAGCCGGAGATGTTGCATGGAGTGCTGCACACACGGTGTTGGGCTGAGCAGGGACAGCAGGCCCAGCCCCGGTGGGGGTGGCTGCAGGTACCTGGGCTGTGCTGCGGAAGCGGCCACGGCTGGATTCCTGATCTTGTGTGCACTCCAGGGCTGCATCTGGCAAAGAGCAAGCGCAGCCAGAGCTGAGGGGCTGCGGGAGAGGCCGGAGAACACAGCCCAGCCCTGCACCCCCCAGGCAGGGAGAGCCCCTGGTTGCCCCAGGGGATGGAGCACGGCCACTACAGGGTGTCTGCCTGGGCCCTCTTCCGTCCTGTCTGTGGGCATTTCCCCAGGGGATTGCATGGGATGGTATGGGATGGGATGGGATGGGATGGGATGGCATGGCATGGCATGGCATGGCATGGCATGGCATGGGACAGGATGGGATGGGATAGGATGGGATGGGATGGGGACAAGTTGGCTGCAGCCTCCAGCCCTGCAGCCCAGCTCTGCCACTCACCCTCCTGTGGTGGCTGGAATGGCACCACCTCCTCAGTCTCCTGTGCTGGGGCAGCTCCAGGGCCTTCTTCCTCCTCTTCCTCCTCCAGCCAGGCCATCTTGGGTACTCTCGGGGGTCTCTGCTCCATGTCTCTGACTGGAGCTACTTGCGGGAGAGGTGCCCTGGGAAAGCTCCGGGGCACCAAGTCCCACACTCTGCCCTTGAGGGCAGCTGCAGAATAGAAGCCTTGCAAGGCCACGGGTCACCGAGTCCTGTGCTCTGGCCTCAAGCTCAGCTGCAGGAACAAGGCTGCAGAAAAGCTCGGGCTGAGACGGGAACGAGCGTGCTGTGTGGGGGCTCCTCACGGCACCACTCTGTCCCGTTGTGCCCCGTTGCGTGCTCCCAGCTCCCGGGCAAGCTTCTATTTCCCACGTGTCACAAAGGGCCCTTGGACACCGGGTTCTGTTCCATGGCACGGTGACCGTGCTGCAGCGTGCCACCCAGGGCCCTTGCACACACTGCCGCCTGCCCTGGGGCCGCCCCCAGCCCAGCCAAAGTGGCCCAGGCTGGAAGGAATGCCTGGCCCCAGGTGTCTAAGGCAGCCCCACAGGATCTTTAGGAAGGGCTCAGAGCATCAGCAATCGCTGCCCTGCTCTGCGGGCTCAGGGCAGCAGAAGGAGCCTACAGGGCTGCCAACGCAGCCGTGCTGGGAAGGGCACGGGGCCTTCCAGGGAAGCTGGCACGGCCTCCTTGGGACATGTCCCGGCCCGTGGCCATCCTAAACCTGCGGGTGTGACACGCACAAGGAATGTGTGGGCCCGGGCACGAATGCTGCTCTGAGCCCTGGGGCCCGGGCAGTGCTGACAGCAGCAGCTGTGGCAGAGTCCCCGCCCAAGCAGAGCTGCCACCCCCCGAGCCCTGGCAGCGCTGGTGCCCGTCTCCTGCCCCAGAGACCTGTGCCCTTGGGGGGCTTCTGTGCCACAGGGAGCCAAAGCCCACCTGCATTGGGGGCTGTGCTCCTTCCTGCAGGGGCTGATGGGCAGAGCACCTGGAGCAACTGCTGGCAACACTTGGTCTCTGTCAGATGATGTTTCTCCTTCCTGAAATGTATTTTTTTCGTGGAAGGCATTCGCAGTAGCACCACAACACCATCCATTTCTGAGTTTCCCAGGGCAATTAGATTGCAAAGTAACACTGTCATGTTTCCTTGTGCTTTTCTCACTCTCTTTCCTCCATTCTGGGAAAAATAGAATCTGCCCAGGCTCTGATATTCTCAGCTTCAGTTGCTGCCTGTCTGGCTGTGGCAGCTCATTTCCAAACAAAACTGTGTCCCTGCTGAGCACAGGAATGGGTGGCCACAAATAGCAAGGTTCTCCAGTGAACATGAAGGTGGACACGTGGAAGTACAGAGGATAAGGATAACTCTGGGAGGAGAAGCTGTTCAGTGTCTCTGATTATGGTGCCTGCACCCTGAAGCAGCAGCCAGGAGAAGTGCTGTAAGCAGACAGGTGCAGTTTTGGGCACCACAATATAAAAAGATAGTAAGCTATTAGCCAGAATGCAAAGGAGGACTGCAAGGATGGAGTGTGGTCTGGAGGGGCAGCCCTAGGTGCAGCTGAGGCCACTCTAGTCTGTTCAGCCTGGAGGAGAGTAAAGGGCGTCACTGTGGTCTCCAACATCCTCCTGAGGGGAATCAGAGGGGCTGCTGCAGCTCTCGTCACTGTTGGGAGCAGTGACAGCACTCAAGAAAAGGGCAGGGAGCTGGGACAGGGCAAGTTTCATTTCCATATCAGGAAAAGATTTTTCACCCAGGCACTGGCACAGGTTCCCCATTGACTCAGCCCAGCGGAGCCCGGGCCAGCTCTGGGGAAAACTCCGGCGCTGTGCCAGGAGTGGGGAATGGCCAAGGCATGGGCTCTGCCTGCAGCTGAACCTGATGAGCCACTGCTCAGTGGCTCAGGATCTAATAACTGCGGCACGGAGCAGGCAAAAGAGAAGGAGGAGGCTCCTCCATTGTGAGGTTCCACAGGCAAAGGTTTATTCCAAGGGAAGGATTCAGAAGCAAAGAGCCACCAGCACTTCTGTGCACGGCATTTTATAAGGGTACAACTCAGGGGGTGGATACAAACCATTGACCAAGAAGGAATCTGCAAGGCAGGAGCGAGGGGATTACATCAGGGGCTTGGGACTAATTAGGACAGATGGGAGGAGAGGGTAGGTGCCATGGATGAGTGGGGTTTCCTGCAATAGGGGAATTCCAAAGGGGTGGTGCAGTCAGGGATTGGTCCTAGACAAAACTGACAGGGAAGGTTCAGGAATAAAGAGCTGGGTTACCCTGACAGGCAGGGAAGAGCTGGAACAAAGAGTGAGGAATGGCATGAGGGACAACTTTGAGGGAGGGCAAAACCTAGGGGTAAACCAACTTGGGGAAAACATGGGGTACATTAAAACAAACTAATATAAGATAACTGATAAATAAACACAAACTGCAACACCCCAGGGAAATGGGCACAGCACCAAGCCCGTCTGAGGTTGAGAAATCTTTGAACAACATCGAGCAGTCACTCAAGCTTTTAGACACTACATCAAAAGTCAAGGGTTGTGAACTCTAGGTTTACATGAGTATATACTCCTGAGTTTTACTTTAGGCAGTGTTTTAAGAAACTTGTTTTATGTCCAATCATAGCCCAGTTCCTTGTAGATTGTGTAGAACGTGTAATCCTTTTGTTTTCATTGCTTGTTAGGACTATAGAAAAGAATATTGGTGCTGGGTGACTCAGAGACACCCAGTGTGTGTTAAGTGCAGTATACAGGGCATAAAGAGAAGGCAAAGAGAAGAAGTAGTAATACATACTGGTAAGTTTGGAAATTAAGATAGCATTAAGAATGAATAACACAAGAAGTAAAAATGTTATTAAAAAGAGTCCACTAGAATGTATTTTACCACATATGAAAGCTTTGGGCGGAATCCCGGAGGGTAATTTTTCAAAGAAAGGTAATCTGATTAAATACTCTACCCCATGGTAGTAGCCTTGGTATCAGTTAGAAAGTGGTGAAAAGTGACCCCCTAATGGAACTTTAAATTATCATACATTGTGACAGTTGATGTTATTTTTATGAAAAGAAGAAAAATGAGATCATGTGATATATGCAGACGTGTTTTTTACCCTGGAGAATAAACCTGAGGGGCAGAAAGAATGTGGCTTTGATTTGGCCCCACAGGACCCTTTAGTCCTAACCTTGGAAAGAAGTAACAGGCAGAAAATAAAGAGATGCTGTTCAGCATGTAGCATAGGGCAGAGATGTTTGAAATTGGCTAAAAAGCATGAGGAAGATTGTGTTCTAGGTGTCCAAGAGTTACAGCCGAGTTACCCCAGGCCAGCTTGGGTACACTCCCCCTCACCCAACCACTCTGCACCCTGAATGAAACCCAAAAGGCAGTGAGGATGAGATGAATAATCCTGGGGAGGGGACAATTTCAGAGACCCCAGTGACAACCAACACAAGGAATAAAACCAAGGAGAAACTGTTTTTAGTCACCCCTTAAGGCAAGCAGTGGGTCCCCAAGGAGAAGCCATGTGGGTGAACTTCTGCTTTTCTACTAGTGACCTGAAGAGTTGGCAGGAAAAAGTTAAAATTTATAGAGAAAACCCCAGCAAAGTAGCAAAACAATTTGAGTTCATAGTCAAGAATCAAGACCCAGACTGAGGTGATGCTGATTTCATGCTGACAGAGCTAAGAAAACCAGCAAAAGAGTTGGTGATAAAGGTAGCCAGAGCCCATGTGCAGGGACAAATTGCTAGTGGAGCCTGACAAGGTACAGTGGACCAGCTGTTTCCTACTGTAAACCCTTTGTGGGACCCAAATGATGCAGGCAGCTGTGCAATGGTAGCCAGATACCAGGAACTAGTCAAATTTGAATTGAAAAATGCCATTCCAGAAGCAATAAATTGGTCAGTAATATATAATGTTACACAGGGACAGCACGAGTCACCCACTGACTTTGTGAACAGGCTCTGAGCAGCTGCACGGAAACGCACAGCCCTGGATCCCTGGTCGGATATGGGAAAGCAGCAGTTCCTTTCCCTGATGTTCGGGCAATCTAGCCCAGATGTCAGGCAGAAACTTGAGAAGCTGAAAGAGCCTGTAAAGAGAGACTTAAAGGCATTAATGAAAAAGCATAGAAGG
Source organism: Agelaius phoeniceus (assembly GCF_051311805.1). Taxonomy (NCBI): domain Eukaryota; kingdom Metazoa; phylum Chordata; class Aves; order Passeriformes; family Icteridae; genus Agelaius; species Agelaius phoeniceus. The sequence goes on along the minus strand of NC_135272.1, from coordinate 5,416,538 downwards.
TGTATGATAATAAAGACAGAGAAAAAGAAAAAGAACTCCCTGCAGCCATGGTGGCAGCTCTGGATCAGCTCCAGGGAGAGGACGTGGGCGGGGATGAAGCAGAGGCAGGGGCCAAAATTCCAGAGGCAGAGGAGGTTCAAACCAGCCACAGGCCAAGCTGGGGCCAAATCAATGTGCATATTGTAAGAAAGGACACTGGAAATGCCAGTGCCCAGAGTTAGCAGACACAGTACACAAAACTCTTGTAGCCACTCTAGATGATAAGAAATGACCAAGACTGGCAGATCTTACCCTAGCAGGCCCACTGGTTAAAATACAGCTGAAGAATGAGAAAGAAGTTGAATTTTTAGGAAATACTGGAGACACATTTTCACTCTTGAATCAAGCATTGATACCCAAAAGTGAAAACTGTCTTCAAGCAAGAGGAGCCACTGGCCAGCCAGAACAATGCATTCTTCCTGAAACTGCTTAAATGTAAAATTGAGAAGAAAATGGGAATACATCAGTTTCTTGATTTACCAAACTCACCCAAATCTGCGCTAGGCAGGGATTTGCTGGAAAATTTCGAAGCGACAGTTCAGCTTAAAAAAAGAAAAATGAAATTTAAGGTATGTGAAGAGACAAATTGGTTTTAGCATTAGGACTGACAATTGACACAAGACCAACAAACAATAATAACTCTTTAGAGCAAGTATTGAATCAGGTGTACCCAAGAGTAGGGGATACCGATAGGCCAGCAAAATCAAAACGAGCAGACCCTGTAAAAATCGAGCTACCGACAAGAGTTAGGCCAGCAGTCAGAAAGCAATAGCCTTAAAGATTAGAAGATAGGAAAGGAATACAGGCAACAATCATTAAATTCCTGACGTTAGGATTATTGGAAGAATGGGAGTCCAAATTTAATACTCCTAGATTGGCAATCAAGAAACCCAATGGAACTTAGAAACTAGTGCCAGATTTACAGGCAAGTAATGGTTTCTACCTTACTACCTTACTAGCTAAGCTTCGAGGTGATTTTATTTGGTTTCCAGTGATAGATGTGAAAGATGCTTTCTTCTGCCTGCCACTTCCAGAAGAAAGTCAAAATATATTTGCTTTCTGTAATGAGTTAATGTCTTAGTTTGTTCATCAAGACTACAGAAGGGGGAAAAGCCAATAATAGAAAAACCGCAAGAATAGATGTGACCAACTAATATATTGCAAGATGAATATAATGGGCTAATATATTGCAAAATAACTGTTATAAGGCTTAAACCACAAGCTGTCAGAAGCTAATATGTTGAAAGGCTAACTAAGCAAATGTGTAACTATATGTAGCTATGTGCCTATATATGGTAAAGGCTATTGTAAGACCTCGAGGAAGAGGACAGAAGCCTTCGTCCAGACGACCACCAGAAGGCAGAATAAGACCCCCTAGCAACTATCGGCACAGACGCAGAGAACACTGGAAGGACACCCAATAACAACAGATAAAAAGGAGGACTGAACTGCGGAGTGGTGTGAGCCGAAGGAGGAGTGGTGACTCCCCGGCTACACCCAGCGCTTCCAGGTGGGTGCAAGCCTTTTGTTGGCTTCACTCAGTGCTGTAATTTGCCTATTATCGCTTGCTTTATCAATTAATAAATTCCATTTAATTTGGACTCACTTGTTGGTGGTTGGTTCCTCACCGCAACTTATAACAAATTGGTGCCGTGACTCGGATCGGGAAAATTCTTGGAGAAGAGAACCTGTCGGGGAGGCGCCCCACCTCACGGTGGCCCCAAGGTTGCCATTCTCCAGGACCCCCGACCGATGAACCCAAATTCGATAATAGGCAAATTGAAGGCCGGCAACCCCATAATCTTTGTGCACGAAGCCCGGACAAGACGTGGTGAGGAGCGTGAGTATAAGCGGGGATAGCGTCCGGTTGGGGTTGGGATCCCGGAGTGTGGCACTCCCGGAGTGCGGTGTGTGAGACGTCCTCTGGACGGTGCGAGTGCGGACCCCTTATAGTGCGGTTCCCAAGTACCTGCGAGGGACTGGGCCACGAACGGGGGGAAGTGAGAGAGTGTGTGCAAGAAGATGCTCCGGGAGGGGACAAGGGGAGAGTAAATCCTCTAAAGACACTCCGGAAGATGGGACCGGGGAAGAGCAAGCCCCCTAATTCCATAAAGAAAGGACTTCGTATAGGGCTTCCCTCAATACCTCCAGATAGCTCTTTAGGCTTGATGATTAAGTTCTGGGATACTTATCCCTCTAGAAGGGGGAAGGACCAAGCAAAAATGATCCATTACTGTATGGAGGTTTGGGGAGGGAAACAAATCAGGGCGGATAGCCTTTACTGGCCTGTGTTTGGAGCATTTGAGGATTGGATCTGTCAAGCCCTGAACACATATGTTAATTCAAAGGAACCATTTAGTGCGGAGGGAAGTGAATACGCTGCCCTATGGATTGTTGGTGAGACCCGTTTCTCCCTATTTGTATTAAAATCTAAGAAAAAGAAGAAGAGATCAGGAGATAATTGGGAAATGCCTGATCCTTCTCCCCCACCTTATTTACCACCTCCACAAAATCCTGATGTACCACTCCCTCCTCCTCCTCCCCCGTCACCACCTCCTGCACCCCCTATTCAGGACCTCGACAATGTCGAGTTAGAACCTGATTCTCCCCGGGAAAGAAGGAGAATAACAAGGAGCCAGTCCCGGCGGGATGCAGGCCAGGCCCCTTTACTTCCATTAAGAGAAGTAGGAATGGGCATGATTCCAAACCCCAATGCAGGACAACCAGGTCAGCCTGCTCAAATCCCAGGGGTAGGATATGTAATGGCTCCTTTGAATTCAGGGGACATCAGGGAATTTAAGAAAGAAATGGGACATCTCTTGGACGATCCATTAGGGGTAGGGGAAAGGGTGGATCAATTCTTGGGACCTAATATATATACTTGGGATGAATTACAATCCATATTGGGAATTTTGTTCACACCCGAGGAACGGGGAATGATAAGAGCAGCTGGAATGAGAGTTTGGGACCGGGATCACCAACAGGGGCCACAGGGGGACATGAAATGGCCACTCCAACGTCCTCATTGGGATAATCAGAATCCCGAGCATAGAGCTCACATGAGTGACTTGAGGACAATTATTATTCAGGGAATAAAAGAATCTGTCCCTCGAGGAAAGAATGTAAGTAAAGCATTTAGTGAACAACAAAAGAAGGATGAGGACCCCACTGAATGGTTGGAGCGATTATGAAAAAGTTTCCGGCTATATTTGGGAATAGATCCCGATTCGGAAGTAGGACAAGCTTTGCTGAAAACGCAATTTGTAGCCAAGGCATGGGTGGATATTAGAAAGAAGCTAGAGAAGATGGAGGATTGGCAGGACAGAGGCTTAGATGAGTTGTTAAGGGAGGCCCAGAAGGTGTGTGTCAGAAGGGAAGATGAAAGTCACAAGCAAATGAGGATAATGGTGGAAGCAGTATGAGAGGGTCAAAAAAAGGGGCAAATGAGTCAGAGGGTTCCAGGTATGCAAAAGAAAGATCAAGCAAGAGAAAAGGGGGGTGGGGTCGTTTGCTATTACTGCGGGAAGAAAGGACACATGAGACGGGAATGCCGCGAAAGGCAAACAGATGAGAAACAGTTTCGGGACTAGGGGTGTCAGGGGCTCTACTTGCTGGGGAAAAGAGAAACAACGGAGCCCCTGGTAAAGCTTAAAATAGGTCCCCAGCAACAGGTATACGAATTCCTTGTGGATTCGGGTGCCGAACGATCTATGGTACAAACTCTCCCTAAAGGATGTAATCTGTCTGCAGAAGTAGTGCAGGTAGTGGGAGCTAAGGGGGAACCCTTTGGTGTACCTATGATAAAAGATGTGGTAATTGAAGGGCCTTCTAAAATAGGAATAGGGTCCTTATTGTTGGTCCCAGAAGCCGATTATAATCTTTTGGGGTGGGACCTTATGATTGAATTAGGAATAGGGATAGAGATAATTGAAGATAAATTAAGAGTAAAATTATGCCCTTTAAGGATCAGTGATGAAGAAGAAATTAACCCAGAAGTTTGGTACACTCCAGACACTGTAGGCAGATTGGATATTCCTCCTTTTGAGGTAACCATTAAAAATCCCAAAATTCCTATCAGGGTAAAGCAATACCCCCTATCCAGCAAAGGGAGGAAGGGATTAAAACCAGAAATTGAACGGCTATTGCAGCAGGGGTTGCTTGAACCTTGCATGTCACCCTTCAATACTCCCATACTACCTGTTCAAAAATCAGATGGGAGCTATAGGTTAGTACATGATTTGAGAGAAATGAATAAAAGAACAGTTGAAAGGTTCCCTGTGGTAGCTAATCCATATACCTTACTCAGTAAACTGGGGCCTGAAGACAGATAATACACAGTGGCAGACCTTAAGGACGCATTTTGGGCTTGCCCACTTAAGGAAACATCACGAGATTTTTTTGCATTTGAATGGGAAGACCCAGACACACACTGCAAGCAACAACTTCGATGGACAGTATTGCCCCAGGGATTTACAGAATCCCCTAATCTGTTCGGACAAGCGTTAGAACAGATCCTGCAGGAATATCACCCTGAGGAAGGGACCACCTTAATTCAGTATGCGGATGATTTGCTAATAGCAGGAAAAGAGGAAGAATCAGTAAGAAAGGGAAGTATAAAGTTGTTAAATTTCCTTAGTCTAAAAGGGCTAAAAGTTTCAAAATCTAAATTGCAGTTTGTAGAAAAAGAGGTAAAATATTTAGGACACAGGTTAATTGAGGGAACAAAAAAGTTGGATCCTGACAGGGTCCAGGGTATACTCTCCCTTCGTGCCACAAGGATAAAAGGCAAGTTAGACAACTGTTGAGGCTATTTGGATATTGCAGACAGTGGATTGAAAATTTTAGTAGGAAAACCAAATTCCTGTACGATAAGCTCACAAAGGAGGGACTAGTTAAGTGGTCTAAGGAAGATGAGGAACGACTGGACACATTAAAGACGGAGCTGGTGAACGCTCCGGTTCTCAGCCTCCCCGACCTCAGAAAGCCTTTTTATCTGTTTGTCAATATAGATGAAGATACTGCATATGGGGTATTAGCACAAAACTGGGCAGGGAGTAAAAAGCCTGTGGCATATCTTTCCAAATTATTGGATCCTGTTAGTCTGGGATGGCCAACTTGTCTCCAAGTAATAGGGGCAGCAGCGCTATTGGTGGAGGAAGCCAGCAAGGCTACCTTTGGAGCAGAGCTGCATGTACCATCTCCACGTAATATTAGGGGAGTTTTACAACAAAAGGCTGAAAAGTGGATCACGGATGCGAGGCTCTTGAAGTATGAAGGGATACTAATAGCATCCCCAAAATTAAAATTAGGTACTACATCCCTTCAGAACCCAGCCCAGTTCCTTTACGGGGAACCTGAAGAAGAACTCACTCACGACTGTCTGCGGAACATTGAGGAATAAACAAAAGTTTGCCCCGACCTAGAAGAAGAGGAGTTAGAAATGGGAGATAGGCTGTTTGTGGACGGGTCCTCTCGAGTAGTGGAAGGGAAAAGAAGGTCAGGGTATGCAATAGTGGGTGGCAAAACCCTTTCAGTGGTAGAATAAGGACCCTTGAGCCCTAGCTGGTCAGCCCAGGCATGCGGACTCTACGCTGTCTTACGAGCTTTGGAACGGCTTAAGGGCAAAACCGGAACTATCTATACAGATTCTAAATATGCGTTTGGCATCGTGCACACTTTTGGAAAGATTTGGGAGGACAGGGGATTAATCAGTTCCCAGGGCAAGGGATTAATTCATGAGGAACTAATACCAACAACCCTTAAAGCCATAAGAGGCCCTGCAGAGATAGCGGTCGTGCATGTTAAGGGCCACCAAACAGGAATTGGAGCCACTACCCGAGGGAATAATTTAGCGGACCAGGAAGCTAAAAGAGCAGCTTTGATGACACTCCAAGAAGGTAGTATTGTGAGATCTAGAGAAAATTGTTCTACATGTGGTAAAGATTTAGAGGAGACCCCCTGTTATGCTTGCTGGAAGACTTTTGGGACCGAGGCTATAAGGTGTTCTTGTGACAACCCAGAGAAAATCCGTTGTTGGTATCATGGCTCAAAATATATCCTAACTTTCTCTGCAAAGGAACAGGAAAAATTAAAGCAGATGGGAATACAAGAAAATAAAGGGAGTTGGTTGTTACAGGATGGGAGGGAAGTGGTCCCAAAGGCCTTAGCCCTAAGAATACTCCAGGCAATACATGAGAAAACACACTAGGGCACAGAAGCATTAATTGATCAGTTTGCTATAAAATACATGTGTATTGGGTTGCATAACTTGGCAGAGCATATTACTCTCCGGTGCCTCACCTGTCAGAAGGTTAACAAACAGCACCAGAAGTCCCGGGTAATGGGGGGGAGGGAGTTGGCCCATAGACCGTTCTCCCATGTACAGATAGATTTTACAGAATTACCTAAAGTAGGACGACACAAATACTTATTGGTCCTGGTAGATCACCTGACCCACTTTGTAGAAGCCTTTCCCACTGCTCGAGCAACAAGTCATGTGGTGGTTAAAACAATACTTGAGGAAATAATTCCTAGATATGGCTTAATTGAAGTAATAGATTCTGACAGGGGCCCTCATTTTGCTTCCAAGGTAGCAAAAGAAGTTTTTACTGCTTTAGGAACACAATGGCAATATCACACCCCATGGCACCCTCAGAGTTCGGGCAGAGTAGAGAGAATGAATGGAGAAATAAAGAGGCAATTGACTAAAATAATGATAGAAACGAGAATGTCCTGGCCCAAATGTTTACCACTGGCCTTACTGAATATCCGTACCCAGCCACGGACAGATGTAGGGATTTCCCCATTTGAGATGTTATATGGAATGCCATATGACATGGAGGCACCGGCAGATCATCCTTGTCTGGAAAATGTACAGATAAACCAATATCTAACCCATTTGATGAATAGGAGAAGGGAGCTCCAGGATAAAGGGTTACTAGTGCAGAGACATCCCTTAGATGTTGCCCTCCATCAAATCAAACCTGGGGATCAAGTGTTGATTAAGACCTGGAAAGAAGCTTCCCTAACACCTTGTTGGGAAGGTCCATATGTGGTATTGCTTACCACAGAAACTGCCATTCGAACGGGCTGAGAAAGGGTGGACTCATGCTAGTCGAGTAAAGGGACCAGTTGAATCTGAGCGCACATGGAAAGTAATGAGTCAGCCCGGAAATCTAAAGGTTCAGCTCAAAAGAGACTAGTCCTCACCTAGGCAGGGTGAGGAAAAACCCGGCAGGGACTACGGAAAAACCAGGAACCAGCGTAGTGAATGTGTTGGACAGATTTCGGCTAGTTTGGCTTGGACTCTGAATATTAAGACATTGTACCCTAGAGACTTTAAAACAAAACAACCATATGGACAAATGGAACTACCAATGTGGCAGCCTGCCCTGCTTGATGATAGATTGTGTCCAGAGGCGCGTCAGAGGGAGCAATTTTGCTGGAATCTCTTGGAAGAACGAATCATCCAATGGTGTAGGGATATGCTATCTTTAGAGTCTGAAAGGGTAACCCTTCAAGATATACAATCAGAATATTTTGCAAAACAGTTCAAAACATTTAAATATTTAAAATGTACAAAATGCACCTTTTGTACCCCTTGGATCCTGCTCGAATGTGGTAAATGTCGAGCACTAAAATGGATTTATGCTAGATGTTTATTTTATAATTTATGTGCAGAGTGTTATCAGGAACACCGGAGGAACTCTATGTAGGAAAGACAATTAGAGTGGTTTATTGGTGGGCCCAGGTCTGTTCAGAATATACATCAATTATTTGAGAACAGAGAACAGGCTTACCGGGCAATCAACGCCAATGAAATCTGCACATATGTTACTCTTTTAGTTTATTGTAAGAAATCACACATAATCACTTTTGAGTGTGATAAAAATGTATTTGTTCCTTATCCTTATTCTGTACTTAGCATTAAGTGGTATGCTGAGAATGAATATTGCTGCCAACGTCGCCTGCGGGTTTATTCCTGAAGACCAACAAAAAATTATGGATGCTAGATATATTGCAGAATTTGGGGGTGGGAATGTTATCCTTTCGTATGCCTTTGTTTGCAGGATTTGCCAAAAACGGTGGTGGATCCAGTACCGCCAAGAAAGACCTCCAGCTGGTATTTATAGAGGGTGTTAAAAGGGGAATTAATTGAAACCATTCTAAGATTAGGGGAGCTTTTGGGGGAGTGGGTAAGATATGAATTTTTACAGGCAATAGGGAATCTTTACTAAGGGGTCTAAATTCAGAGGCATGTTGCTCTCATGCTAGTTAACCCACTCCCTTTGTAAAAAAAAATACTGCTGGAAATAGATGCCCGGTATTATTGCAGTTCTCCTTTGAAAAAGGAATTGGGAACCGTATTGAGAAAGGCAAGAACAAAATTGATCCCTGGGCAAATACCTCTGCTGCTGAGAAGATGGTTCACCCCGTGGCCCGATGCAACCGGATCGACGGGTGAGGCAGAGAGGAAATGGTAAAGGGACCTGCGACCCACGGTGGAGCGTGCTTACTGCCTCTCGAATACTGCAGTTCCCTTGAGGACTAACACACTCCGGGAATCCGAAAGGACAGCTCCCCAGGGAAATCAAAGAGTATGTAAAATCTTTAGAATAGAACCCCACCCTTTTTGGCAAATCTGTGATAGGGAACATAGGAATAAGTAACTAGAAATATAGAGCGGGGAGGAGAACATCTAATTCAAGCAGATACGAGATTCACTTAAATCTATTTTAAGGGTATTGTTTGCAGGACTGGATCCTTGAACGCTCCCACAACCCGTATATCCCAGTTTTTTTTAGAAAAAGCAGCCAATCATCAAGCAGATCAGCAACTTTCAAGGAATCTTACAATAATGAGATCCAAGAGGCAATGGTACCTCTATGTGATCTTATTTTCAAGATTAATCAGCAGAGGGCAGACTAATTCAGAATACTACCCTTACCAGCCATTTAAGTGGGTTCTACGCCACCTTTCAGACGAAATTGTTATCAAAGAAACTATTACATCAACCGACCCATCTTTTGAATTTAGATTAAAGGACATTTTTCCCCTATGACTGGGATTTCCTCGTTTTGGAGAACAAGCACTGCACCAAACCTATTGGTGTCCTGCTTCTAACCCAGGCAAAAGTTACTGTAATTATCCTGGATACGGGTACTGCGGATATTAGGGTTGTGAGACTATTTTAACAAGTAATAGAGGGCAACCACAGCAACCTGATAAGTTCCTGCAAGCCAAGTACGCTCCCCGTGGCTGTCGTGAACCACTGTTCGATAGTAGCAAACAGATACATACGCCCCGGGATGGGAGAAAGCACACTTGCACGGGTTATACTATGACAATTCTGCAACCAACCCATAAGAGTTGGGCCACAGGAAGAGTATGGTCGGTATTTGTTCGCGCCTTTCGCGATATTTGGGTGAACATACAAATTGTCCGACTTTTACCATCGGTACCCCAACCAATTGGACCCAATCCAATTCTTACAGCAGGTGGGCCCAAGAAGGGAGCCACGGCTAGTCACAACGTTACTTTTAATAATCCCTTAGACATTTCAGCTTTTTATGGTCCGTTTCTTAATGTATTAAATGCTACCTTTTTATCACTGAATCAATCTAACTCAAACCTTACGAAATCATGCTGGCTATGTTATGATGTGAAGCCCCCCTTTTATGAAGGTATCGCCCTCAATATCCCCTTTAACTACTCAACAATGGAGAATCCACACCAGTGCAGGTGGGACACTCCCCGGAGAGGAACTACCCTAAGTCAGGTCACAGGCCAAGGCAAATGTTTCGGTAATGCAGCCTCAGCAAGGCGGATGGGCAATTTCTGCACCAAATTTATCATGCCTAAGAGTAAGAACTATAAATGGGCAATTCCGGCCACATCAGGAATGTGGGTATGCCAGCGATCTGGGCTAATGCCCTGTATACTCCTTGATAGATTCGATAATGCTAACGACTTTTGTATTCAAGTCTTAATCGTCCCAAAGGTCCTGTACCACAAGGAAGAGGAGATGTATCACCCCTTAGAAGAACCAGACTGAATCCAAAAAAGGGAGGTAATAACGGGAATAACCATAGCAATGCTCCTCGGTTTAGGTGCTACCAGCGCAGCCACAGGTATCTCAGCCCTTGCAACTCAACAGCAAGGGCTCTCTCAACTACAGATGACTATCGATGAGGACCTACAGAGAATAGAGAAATCAATTTCCTTCCTCAAAAATTCTCTCTCTTCACTTTCAGAAGTCACCCTGCAGAACAGACGAGGGTTAGACCTCTTGTTCATGCAGCAAGGAGGGCTATGTGCCGCTCTAAGAGAAGAGTGTTGTTTTTACGTGGACCATATCGGAGTGGTCCGAGACTCAATGGCTGAATTGAGGGAAAGGCTGGCACAAAGGAAGAGAGAAAGAGAGGCCCAACAAGGATGGTTTGAGTATTGGTTCAAACAATCCCCATGGTTAACCACCCTACTCTCTACAATAGCAGGACCAGCAATTATAATAATTCTTGGGCAACTTTTGGACCCTGCATATTTAATACAATACTTAAGATAGTGAAAGGAAGGTTAGAGGCAGCCCATCTCATTTTAATCAAGACCAAATATGACCCGGTAGAAAATCTAGAATTGGGAGAGGAAGCCACCTTGAGTCAACTTGCATTAAGACGATTTGATGAACAAAGTGGGTAAAAGAAAAAGGGGGGAATTGTAACGAGTTAATGTCTTAGTTTGTTCATCAAGACTATAGAAGGGGGAAAAGCCAATAATAGAAAAACCGCAAGGAGAGATGTAACCAGCTAATATGTTGCAAGATGAATATAACGGGCTAATATATTGCAAAATAACTGTATAAGGCTTAAGCCGCAAACTGTCAGAAGCTAATATGTTGAAAGGCTAACTAAGCAAATGTGTAACTATATGTAGCTATGTGCCTATATATAGTAAAGGCTATTGTAAGACCTTGAGGAAGAGGACGGGAGCCTTTGTCCAGACGACCACCAGAAGGCAGAATAAGACCCCCTAGCAACTATCGGCAGAGACGCAGAGAACGCCGGAAGGACACCCAACAACAACAGATAAAAAGGAGGACTGAACTGCAGAGTGGTGTGGGCCAAAGGCAGAGCGGTGACTCCCCGGCTACACCCAGCGCTACCGGGTGGGTGCAAGCCTTTTGTTAGCTTCACTCAGTGCTGTAATTTGCCTATTATAGCTTGCTTTATCAATTAATAAATTACATTTTATTTGGACTCCCTTGTCAGTGATTGGTTCCTCACCGCAACTTATAACAGTACACAAAGCCAAAGGCCAGCTGAACCTGTGATCTCTGAATGGCTCTCCACATTCTTCCCAGGAAGATGAATGGCAATCACTGTTCTGCCAGGGAAATTGCATCTGCTGGGAATGTGGTGTAGAAAATGTGCTTGCTGCTCCTCTCAGAGCCAAAATTCCTACACATTTCTTGGAAGTACTTCTTAGATAAGGACAATGTTCAGCTGAGTGACAGTGAAGCAAAATGGCAATCCAGGAATAAATGTTCCTGGTCACAACATCCTCCATTCACATGGATGGTTTCTCACTGGCACACAGGAGCAAGGGAGGAACCCAAATGCATCATTGTACACAAAGTCAGACATGTTGAGGGATGAACAGATCTCCCAGGGATATGGAAACCTCCCCTGAAAAGCCAGTCCAGGGAGAGCCTGAGGTGTTTTGTGGTTGCAGGCATGAAGATGCTCAGGAGCTTCCACAGATGCTCAGGATGGTGCCTGGATCTCGCTCTGGCAATGCCAGTGGCTCAGCTGAGAGCTGTGGCAATGATTTACACTGCACTGAGAGGGGCCACAGTCCTGCAAGGGTCTTTCATCAGGAGCAAACAGCAGCCTGGAGGGTGGGGAATGCTGGATCTGTAGCAGGGCTCATCCTTCACCTTCATGTGGAGCTGGCCCCAAAGTTGCCATGGATCACTTTTTATTTTTCTCCTGTTGGGTCAATTTTGGAGCAGCTATTAGATGTGGCTTTTTATGGTGATCCTGTGGGAAGCAGCCCTTTGCCTGCTGTGATATCCTCACAACTAATACTAACTCCTCATTCCCTTTGGTTTTATTTGGGGTTTTTTATCTGTTGGATTGGTTTGCGTGGGTTTGTTTATTTGGGTTTTTGTCTGTTTTGGTTTGAGCTTTTTATTTGCTTTTTTATAAATGACTGGTTAGGTTGGCATAGCCAAACTCAAGAAAATGGAAACCAGGTTCAACTTTCCAGAAATTCCTTTTGCCTGGGTTTAGCTGCACCCCCAGGCTCAGGATCACCAGTAGATTTGCAGGTTTTGCTCTGCATCATCAGCCTGTCCAGACTCTGCTTGGTGTTTCAGAAATGGAGAAGACAGTGAACATTGTGCCAAGCTTCCTTTCCAACAGAAAAACCTGGGTCAGCATGACAGAAAAGAAGAAAAAAATAAAATAAAATTCACCAGTTAGAACAGAACAAGTGTCCCACCATTTCCCTCCACTGTTATTAATTTTGTACAATTGAGAGGCAAACCTGGGTCTAAAGCTTCCATCTCTCAGTTCCTATTTGCTACCCTTCAGCCTTGACATCCCCTGATCTGACTGACTGCTGTCCAGCTGGGGCTGGGGATGCTCAGCCTGGAAAGAGCCTGGGAGGCCTCACTGTGGCTGTGCAGGACTGGAAGGGTCCCACAGGAAAGAAGGGGACAGAGTGTTCAACAGGGTCTCTGCTGACAGGACAAGGGGGATGGCTTTCAAGTGCAGGAGGCTGATTGAAGCTGGATCTAAGGGAGCTGCTGTTTTACACTGAGGGTGGTGAGGCACCAGCCCAGGCTGGGCACAGAGGCTGTGGGTGCCCCATCCTTGGCAACAGGGCTCCCCCAAGGCCTGGGGGAAGATTGCTCAGCTTGGAACAAGATGATCTTCAGGGTCCCTTCCAAGCCCAACCATCCAGGGATCCCCGCTGCCCACTTCAGTTGGCCCTGGACTCCTGGGAACTGTGATGTCACATCCCCCATTCCAGGTGGAACTGCCAGCACCCAGCAAAGAGCACAACTCAACCACTGGCCCTTGTGTCAGCCCACGCTGCACTCTGCTCCTGTCCACCCCTGCCACCCTTCTTGTCACCTGCTCCCTCCATCAGTCCTGAGAGCTCCCTAGTGCCTGCATTTTGTCATCCATCACTGCAGGATGCTCACGTTTGTCCAGAGGAAGGTATGGTGCCATTCCATGGAGGGGGACACCGCCAGCTGCCCAGGTGGGGTGCAGCTCTGTGGGCTGGTGTGGGACAGGGACCCCCCTCTGAGGTTTTGCCACCTCTGCAGGCTGTCAGAGACAGAGAGGAAGAGATGGACGTGGATATCCAGATTCATCCAAAGGAGGACGTGGAAATGGAGGAAGAGACTGGAGAGGAAGAGATGGAGGTGGATATGGATGGGGAAGAAGAAATGGAAGTGGATGTGGATGTGGAAGAGGAGATGGAAGAGTACATTGAAGACATGGACATTGATGAGAAAGATAAGGAAGAGGCTGTGATCTTGGCATGAAGACCAATGCCAGCAGCAGGACAGGCATGTGGTCCCCACAGGCAGAGTGGGCCCCTGCTGCCAGGCTGGAGCTGGGCTGGTCCCTGCTCAGGGACGTGGCACCCCGTGCGCTGGAGTCTGGTGCCATCCGCAGCCTGTCCTGTGCTCGCTCTGGGCCACACGGGCTCCATCCCAGACCCAGCCAGGCTCAGCTCTGGCAGCAAAGTCCTGCTGTGCCAGCATGTGCCTGCCTGGGGGCACATGGAAGAGCCCTCTGTGCCTGACTGGAGTGACCATGGCACACTTGCTTTTCTTCCAGGACTGATGGACATTCCGGACAGGGTTGCCACCCTTTTGTACATAGGTTTTACAGTTTGTTCTCTTCAGGAATAGGATTTAGGACTTTTTTTTGTCTTCTGCAAATACATTTCAAATATTTTTGCTAAATAGGTTCTTCTGTAGATATGTTCCATGAATTGTTGTTGTTACAAATATTCTTACGTTGTGAAAGTGTTCTGTATTGTTGCTGTTCTTCTGGTGTTGCCGCTGCTTGGGGCGTGGTGTCCCGGGTCGAGGACGGTTCTGTGGCGGCGCCTCTGCCACACGGGCCAAGCACATGCATACACCAATGTGGGGGACAGTAACTGGCCTTTATTAACGGTTAGACAGAGTCTTTTATAACAGGGGGTAACGGTCAGTAACAGTAAAAGGGGAGGGGTTCTGTGTGATCTCGCGATATCTCAAGACCTCGCGATATTTCCCCACATTTCCCCCCCCTTTTATGATCAGTTAAAAACATAAAGCAAAACTGACAAGTAGGAAACGTGTAGCTGACAAGATGCAATTAACTTGAACAATATACCACAACTGCAATAAACTTGTAACTGCAAATGTTGAACAAATAGAAAGCTGACTATCTCTAACTGGGGTTTTTTTGGTTTTTTGTTTTTTTTTTTTGAAAAAAAAACCAAAACAAACTTGTTTAAAATGTAAGGCGACAAGTCATGGTGCTGACTGAACCCTATCTTTGAATACTTTGAACATCTTTGTAGGACCTCCTCAGTTTGTTTTTTTTTGTTTTAGTTGACCTCCTAGGACCGAATTATTTTTCCCAGAGTCTGCGACCTGTTTGATCTTAAATTAGAGAGGATTTGGAGAGTCCATGTCCGGACTTATGTTCCCTCCAAATCGCCCCTTGATCCTTTGACACAGGGAAGAACTCTGGGTTACCTGGCATTCCATCCAAGTAGAACTAGAACCCGGCCAGAGCTCGAACTCTACTTGATGGATACCTCTTTACATTTTTGCTGAGCTGTTTTTTCCCCCCCTTTCCTTCTCTGTGCCGGCCGCTCCCTTAGTTTGGTCATTGAGTTCTTTCACGACCCTGGGATGGTCTGCCATCGGGCTGCTCGATGATTCATCGCAGCCTTTAGGAAGCAGGGCATACAGGTCGTGGGGGTGTCTGAGGATTCAGTCCTGCAAAACAGACTTCACAAATTTCATTAGTTTTTGCCCTGAAGGTCCGGTTTTATCGACTTAAGTGGGCACCATTTGATCTTATTATTTTTCTTAACAGCTGCGTACCCTCGCCCTGTGAGTACCAGCCTCCAACCTGTTTCCCATTGTCCTAAGTCATTTTTAATCATAACTTGTGGGCCTTCTTCTAGTGCCCGGGTGGCCCAGTGACTCTGGGCAGGACTTTTCATTTCATCTCCCCTGGGGAATTGATTCAAAGCTAGCAGGGCGGTTGCTA
The DNA here is from genome assembly GCF_051311805.1 of Agelaius phoeniceus. Lineage (NCBI taxonomy): Eukaryota > Metazoa > Chordata > Aves > Passeriformes > Icteridae > Agelaius > Agelaius phoeniceus. The sequence continues at coordinate 5,401,209 of NC_135272.1, read as the reverse complement.
GGATGCGTGCTTGGTCTTTTTGTGGGATGGAATTGGTAAACCCTTCTGTTTTTGCTAGCACCTCCAGTTTAGTTTTTAAGGTTTGGTTAGCCCGTTCGACAATGGCCTGTCCGGTGCTATTATACAGGATGCCGTGGACTAAAGTTGTACCCCACCTTGATGCAAAAGCTCGGACTGATTTTGAAATGAAACTTGGACCATTGTCTGTCTTAATTTGCCTCGGGATACCAAGCCATGCCATGGTAGTTAACCAATGCTGGATAGCTGCTTTAGAATCTGCCTTTTGGTGTTGCGTGGCCACGATTACTCCACTGTAGGTGTCAACTGTTACTGCAAGCCATGCTCGGGGTTTCAGCAGCTGGCATAATGTAAAATCTGTCTGCCATATTTCGGCAGCCTTGAGGCCCCGGGGGTTGACGCCGCTGGACCACAGTGGTGATTTTTGGCAGTAGGGGCATGAGGCGACGATGTGCTTAGCATCAGCGGCTGAGATCCCACATTTCTTTGCGAGTGCTTTGGCCCCGATATGTAAGAATTCGTGTAGTTGGCGGGCTTCTCTTAGGGTCCACAGCCCTTTTGTGGCGGCGTCTGCCTTGTTGTTGCCAATCTGAAAGAATCCCTTAACTGGACTGTGGCTGTTGATATGGATGATAGACACGGTGCCCTTTCGCCAATAAAGTGCCTCTTCCAGCATTGTCGCCACCGTGGATACTGCCACACCGGGTCCAGCCATGGCTAGACAGAGCTTGGCCACGAATATAGAGTCAGTCACAATGTTAAGGTGTTCCTCTGGACACAGTCCACATGCTAGTGCCACGGCGGCTGCTTCGAGTTGTTGGACTGAAAACGAAGGATTTGTTGTTTTAATACAATGCCACCGCTCTCTTGACTGCCATACTACAGCTGCAGTGGAGGTTAGTGAAGACGCATCGGTGAAGACTGTGGGTCCTTCTCGTGGCCGGTCAATTACCTTAGGTGGTAGGTCGATGTCGACGACCCTGAGCAGCTGTGTCCAAGGGGGTTTTGCTGCATAATGAATTTCTCCCCCAAATCCAGCGAGGGCTATGGCCAGGTACTCTGATGTTATTGATGACTGTGCGGAAAGCTGTTTACGGAAGGGCAGATATATCCTGGCAGGTTCAGTGCCCAAATGTCTCAGGGCGAGTTTTCTGCCTTTCATAACGAGGCTACCAAGGCACTCAACTCCTGGGGAAAAGGCGCGCGATGGTTTTCCCAAGACCACCCATTGTATTGGTTGGGCCTTATCAGGGGGTCCTTGGGCCAGCGCTCCTACTCCCCCTTTCTTCGTAAGGTGGACATACAAATCGACCGGTGCATTTGAGTCCCACCTGGTGAGCGTGCTCACTGACATCTGACGTTCAATAAAGTCAAGCGAGCTCACTGCCTCTGGCATCAGCACCTTTTGCTCCCATGGGCTCTTGCCTTTCAGGAGGTCGTTTAGGGGATCCATGACCTCAGGAGGGATCAGGATGATGTTATGAAGCCATTGTAGGGATCCCACCAGCTGCTGCATGTCGTGGAGCGTCCTGATGTTTCGGCGAATTTTTATTTGGGGAGGGGTTATATAGGAGTCTGAGATTCCCACCCCTAAAAAGGTCACACATGGTCCCCTCTTTATCTTCGCACTGGCAATTTCGAACCCATTTGCTTTTAAGGTCTCTGAGATCGCAGACACTAGCCGGTCTACCTGGCCCGTCGATGGCGCGGCGATCAGGATGTCATCCATGTACTGGATAATGGTCGCGGTGGGATCATTCTGTCGGACTGGCGCTAGTGCTCGGTCCACCGTAATTTGGCAAATGGCAGGGGAGTTGACCATTCCCTGAGGCAATAACCGCCATTGGAAGCACAGGTTGGGCCACTGGCTGTTCGGGAAGGTGACTGAAAAGGCAAACCGTTCTTTGTCCTCATCATGCAGGGGGATGGAGAGGAAGCAGTCTTTGATGTCAAGCACTGCACAGGGTTGTCCTCTGGGCACCACAGAATTCATTGGCAATGAAGTTTGCACAGGGCCCATTGGCTGGATCTTTTTGTTCACCTCCCGTAGGTCGAACGCCCTCACCAGATTGTTTGGGTATGACAAACATGGGAGTATTCCATGGGCTTGTGGAGGGTTCAATGTGGTTTTGCTGTAGCTCCCGGGTAATTAATTCGAGAAGGGCAGTCATTCGAGGCTTAGACAAGGGCCACTGCTCGACCCACACTGGGTCTAGTGATTTCCATCTCAGTTTGATGGGCAGTTGTGGGTGTGTAGCAGTGGCCCTTAGAATAAATTTGTCATTTTAACCTCCAACAAGGTCAGGGCATCCCTCCCTAACAAGGGTGGACATTCGGATATCACATATGGGGAGAGGGTGATGGTTCTCCCCGGTCCCCTCTCCGTGCAAAGCGTTAGTGTGACAAGCTGGGTGCTTTTTTGGGCGCGAGACAGTCCTCCAACCCCCCACCTACCATGGGGGCTTCCTCCAACTTCCACTGTGAGGGCCAGTGTATATCGGGAATGACGGTGACATCTGATCCTGTGTCAACCCAAAAAGGGATACAGATAGCAGGGCCATCAGGGTTGTTATAGAGACGGCAGACAGCCCACACTATTAGAGGGTGTCTGCCCACCTTCACAGCGAAGGCTACCCATGGGTCTCGCTCCCACGCCTTCATGGCCAGGGCCACCCAGGGGCCTCGTCCCCAGGGAGCCGTTCTTGGTATTCTTGGGGTGTGGATGGACTGGTCTGGGCCGTTGGCTGGGCTGTGAAGTTGACAGTGGGAGGGGGCAGTGGGTGCGGGAGCTCCATGCCCCATTGGCAATTGGCACATCCGGGCCGCTTTGTGTTCCGAGTGGGAGGGGGCTGAGTGCGGCCCGGGCGCCCCCTCCCCCTCCCGTTTCCCTGATCCTTGGGTTTGCACTCCCTAGCGAAATGCCCTCTCCTTCCACATGTCCAGCAGGGCCCCCTAGGCCCCATCTGGCGTGGGGGAACGGCTGTCGGTGGGTATCCTGATTGAGGGCAGTTCACTGCAATATGCCCTGCCTGGCCACACTTAAAACATGCCATTATGTTAGTTATAGTAGTGTGGACAGCTGCCTGAATTGGGGCTAGATGCTCCTCTTTAACGACATGCCTGATCATCTCTGCTAGGGTAGCCCCAGGTGGTAGCGACCGCAAGATGTCCTTTGTGGCAGTATTACATTGCTGGCACAGGCACTCTGCTAGCACAGGGCCCTTTGCCTCTGATGGTAGAGCAGAGGAATCAATTGCTGCCTGGAGGCGGTCCACAAACTGCGTGAAGCCTTCGCTCTCGCTCTGCTTTATGGTAGACCATGGCGATGGTCTGGTGATAACCTTAGATGCAGAGCGAATAGCCTCTCTGGCAGCATGGGTTGTTGTCATTAACTCATGGGCTCGAAGGCCCTCAGCCTGTGCCTGAGGGATGATCATAGTTGGGTCCGTGCCCATCAAGCGTTGCAAGCTGGAACCATGCAGTGGATGGTCTGCCCCGGTAACCAAAGCCAGCTGCCTTGCACAGTTGTCCTCCCACTCCTGTTTAAATACAATCATTCCTGCCCCATCAAAAATTAATCTGCACGTCTGTTTGATATCAAATGGGAGCATGTCATGCCCTCCAAAAACACTGTCGATGAGAGTAGAGACCATGGCTGAATTAATCCCTCTGTCCGCAATCGCTTTGACAATTGCCTGTATGTCCTTGGGGTTCACAGGTGTATAGGTTCTTTGGTTTCCGCCTGGCCCCCCCACCCAGACGGGAAACGCTAACTTGGCTGAAGGGGCCCACTCGGCACACGCTATTTTTATTCTTCTCCAGTTCGTAAGGGGAGCTTGTTTTTTTTCTAGTTTTCCCTTGACCCAAGCGGGGGGATTGCGACGGCTACCCTTACGTGCTCCCGCTCCCTTTTTGTCTGAGTCCGAATCATCAGAATAAGAGTCAGGGTCAGCAATGGACCACTTGCGGAACCACTCATCCCAGCTCGAGTCCGACTCGGTTCCAGAACTCGACTGGCTGGAGACTTCCGGGCTCCAAGACCCTTTTGTCAGGCTCCGACCCTGCCCCTTCGCCTTAGCCCTGTGCCGCTCCCTACCTCTAGGCTCGCCCCGCCTCCTGCTGGGGGAGGCCAGTGCCCTGTGATGAGATTTCCAACACGTATCCCGAGCGGCATCAGTTCCCCATCCGTGCCCTTTCCTCCTGTTAAGCCCGCGCTTATCTGCGCTGTCCTGCAACCCTTCTCCACCGCTGCCGATAGCACTCGCTTCCGCGTCCCCCCGCTTCAGGGGCATGCCACCCCGCGGTGCATAGGGCGGGCGCCCCGCCCAAGCTCCCTCAGGGTCCGAATCAATGGCGGCGCCCCCCGCCTCCCCGCTAACGATGGGGCCCTGTGGCCCCGAGTTAACGGCGGGGCTCCGTGCCTCTGAGCTAACGGCCGCACTCTGCGCCTCTGAAGTAACGGCCGCACCCCGCGCCTCTGAGCTAACGGCCGCGCTCTGCGCCTCTGAGTTAACGACAGCTGCAGTCTGCACCTCTGAGTTAACAGCCGCATTCCGCACTTCCTCTAGCAGCCCGTCCCAAAATGACAGCTTTTTCCCCATAGTTGCGGTGCCTGGGCTCAGGAGCTGCAAAGAGCACTCCCGCGGCTGCGAATCCCCACACTCAGCGGACGCACGTTCGTCTGCACCCTGCCGGGGCCCCTCCCACAAGCAGTCCTGGGTGGCCTTCCACTTTCCCCGCTCCCGCTGGACTGGCTGAGCCTTTTTCAGTGCCCACATGACCCTGCCCCATGATTTTAGACTCTGCCCCAAGCCTGAGGACATAGCCTCCTCCACTAGGGCCCCAGTACAATTATCCCATACCTCCGGGCGGAAGATATCCTCCGGATGCCTGATCACCCCAGCGCGCAGGAGCCTCGACACTGCGAGGACAAAATCGCCTGGCTCACAATCTATGCCCCAGTCTCTGTGAATTTTAAAAATGACCTTAGCAAGGGGCTCCATGCTCTCCACTGCTGGCTACCGACACAAGACTTCCTCCTTCACCAGGTCCTGGTGCGAGACTTCCTCCTTCGCCAAATCGCGACGCGAGACCTTCTCTTCCGCCGGCTGCGATGCGAGCCCTCCTCCTTCGCCAATTTTCTGGCGCGAGACTTCCTCCTTCTTGCCCCGGCGTGAGCATTCCTCCTTCATCAGTCCTAGGCGCGAGCCTTCCGCCTTCGCCACTCCTGGCGCGAGCCCTCCTCCTTCGCCGAATACCAGTGGGAGACCCTTCCCTCTTGCCGGTCCTCTGGGAACGTCCTCCCCGACGGAGACAGTCCTGCTGCTCCGGCCGCCGTCCACTCGCCCAGGCGATTCCCGCTTCCCGGATTGTTCCTGGGTTTCGGCACCACTTGTTGCTGCCGCTTCGGGCGTGGCGTCCCGGGTCGAGGACGGTTCTGTGGCGGCGCCTCTGCCACACGGGCCAAGCACATGCATACACCAATGTGGTGGAAAGTAACTGGCCTTTTTTAATGGTTAGACAAAGTCTTTTATAACAGGGGGCAACGGTCAGTAACAGTAAAAGGGGAGGGGTTCTGCGTGATCTTGCAATATCTCAAGACCTCGCGATATTTCCCCACATTCTGGAAATAAACAAATTTTCTTTTTCACATCCCAGTTCTCTTTGCATTTACTTTGGGCACAGGCAGCATTTGCAAAGTTGTGGTTTCCACTTGCTCCAGGTTTCCAGGGCTGGAGGTCCCTGGAGGAGCTGGCACAGCCAGCCCAGGAGTGAGGGTCCCTGTGCACAGAGGGGTCCCACTGACTGAGGTCACCCTCTGCCTGCAGTTTCTCTGGACACACTTGGGAGCTGCAGGGGCAAATCCCAGCGTGTCCTGTGCCATGGGATCCCATGTTGGAGCAGGGCTGAGCCTGCCTGCTCCTGCAGAGCCTCAGCCATGGCTCTTCCCTGGGCAGCCCCAGGGCCAATGAGGGTGCACTGCAACCCCTGCTCCTGAGCACCCAGAGGGGCTGGACCAGCCTGCAGAGCCTCAGCCCTACATGGACCAAGATTGCCCTTGGAAACCCCCTCTGTGCCCAGACTCTGGTACAAGCACAACAGGAATCGATCCTCCCAGTTAAAGGTGTTAATTGGCAAACATTTGTCCCTGGGACTTTCTAGTACAGACACAACAAACCTACAGTACTGCATCCTAAACTTCTTGTTTACCATTGGAACTACTTTGATTTTTTCTAGGTCTTGAACTCTAAAACTCTAAACTTTCCTCCACTTCAGCTTTCCTCCCTGTGTCTCTGCTATAAACTAGAAATCCGCATTCTCGCTTCTAGCACCTGAGTTCAGAAGCCCTTTCCAAGGTCTCAGCTCAAATGCTGTGTTTAATTCTAAGCTTTGCTGACAAGACCAAAGGTCTGAGATTTCTCTGCATTTGGGTTTCCAACAACACTGATGCTGTTAGTTGCAGAGTGCCTGGGATCCGTCTTGCCAGTCAGCTCTGGCAGGAGGAAGGCGGCTGCCAGGGGGCTGCTTGTGGCCTCTGACAGCCCCATTGCTCAGGGCTTGCCAGCGCCCCAGCCCCTCAGGCCCTGCCCCAGCCCGGCCAAGCTGCCCGGCAGCACCGCCACAGCCCCACAGCAGCTCCAGAGCAGCCCCATCCAGAGGCACCTGGGAGCCCTCAGCAAGGCAGGCAGCAGCACACGGGCGGGAGGACATGGATGGCACTTCCTGCCTGGCCCAGGGCTTGTGGCCATCTCCAGGCACCGCTCTGGCAGGGATCCCCGCAGCTCTGGCCCCTGCCCAGCCGCTCTGTGGGGAGCACAAAGGCTTCAGCAGAACCACCAAAGGCCAAGGGGCTTCTGGCCATCTTCCCTGCAGCACTGCATGCCTGGGCAGCTGGCTGAGCACAAGCACCCTTTTCCCCCTCCTCCCCTATGCCCCTGTGGACCCTGGGCAGCAAAAGAAAGATCTTGGGAGTCTGTGTATTATAACATAGTCTATATTTACATTGTAAAGGAAAAGAAAAAAAAGAAAAGAAAAAAATGAAAAGAAGATTCTTGAAGAAAAAGAAAATTCTTTCTGACTCAGGTGGCCCCAGCAAAAAGAGCTTCTGGGATCAGCTCTCCTCAGAGCTCTGGCAGGGCAGCCAGCCGAGCCGTGAGAGACGAGGCCGTGTCTTCCACGCCCTGCGCAGGTGATTTCGGAGCCACTGGAAGCTGGAGATGGGAGCCCGCTCTCCTGCCTTGAGGATGCACAGTGTTTGAATTGCCAGGCTTCCGACGGCGAGGCTGATGTCATTTGTTTTGTCTTCAAGGGCTGCAAGAGAGAGGAACAGCGGCACGGTCAGAAGCTGGAGCTGCGGGGAGCTTAGGAGAGCTGCCTACCAGGGCCATCGCAGCTGGGTTTTGCCATGGCCAGGAGGGAGCAGGGAGCAAGGGGATCAGCCCGAAGCTGCTGGCCAAGAATGGGCCACGAAGCCCTGAAATCTCAGGGTGCTCTGCCCCCAGGAGCAGAGCCCTCTGCAGCCAGGGCAGGGCTTGCAGCTGTCCCCGGCAGCCCCTGCTGTCAGCCCGCTGGCCTCACTCACCAGTGCAGATCAGCTGCAGCTCTTGCTGCTGCCCCCGCAGGTGCCGCCCGGCCATGCCTGTGAACACAGAGCCTGTCAGGGCGCCAGTGGCACAGCTCCCTGCCGGCAGCGCTGCCGGCGCTGTGGCCACACGGGCTGCTGGCCTGGCAGGGCTCAGCCCGGGCCCTTGCCGCACGCTGCCGCCCCATGGCACGGCTGCCAGAGGGCGGCAGCAGCAATGCCCAGGCCAGGCGGGGCTCCACGGCGCCGGGCCCGGCTGGTGCTTCCGGGGCAGCAAGCGGGCCTGGGGCCGAGCTGCGGCGGGCCGGGCCGGGGAGGGAGCCCGGGCTTGTGGCTCACCCATGAACCTGATGGCCGCCTCTCGCAGGGGCTCCTGTGGGCTCCGCAGGTAGCGCAGGGCCTGGCGCAGGTGCTTGGCCGCTCTGCTCCTGTCCTCTGCCAGCTGCAGAGAGCGGCAGGAGGGAAGGGTTGGCGCGGGCTCAGCCCCTGGGCCGGGCGCTGCCTGCGCCCCGCCCCGGCCTCCCCTGGCCGCACAGGCCTGAGGCGCGGCCTGCAGCCGCTGGCCAAGGGCTCCCGAGGCCAGGGGGCAGAGGGCCGGCTGCTGCCCGGGGAGCCGCGGTGCCGGCCCGAAGCCCCGCCGGGCCGGAGCTCCATGGGCACCCGGCTGGGGCCCACGGGAGCCTGGAGAAGAGCCCCCGCGGCCTCTGGCCGCAGCAGCGGGCAGGGGCACAGCTGCCCGGCCCCGCACACTGAGCGCCGCCCTCAGGGGCCTTCTCCAGGCTGAGCCTGTGGCTTCCAGGCCGTCCTTACCAGGCACTTGCTGAACTTCCACAGTTTCTGCTCCTTCAGCAGCTTTTTGAGATCCCTCCTCTTCATGAACTTGACCGCATAAAGCAGTGTTTCCCGAGAAGCCTGGAGAGCAGCAGAGACGTGGAGATGGCCCCACAGCCCAGGCCACGGGACCCGCCTCCCCGTGCCATGGCCTGGAGGAGGCTGCGGTCCAGCAGGCGCAGGGCAGGAGGCAGCCCAGCCCCCTGCCAGGGGGACAGCAGCAGCCCACGAGTCCTCACCTCTGCCACACGCTGATTCTCATCATTGCAGTGGAAGAAGAGTGGAAGCAGGCTCTGTTGCACAGGGCTTTCCAAAGGTTTTTCTCTCTCTTCCAAATACTCCATCATGTCTTGGAAGAGTTTGATGGAGAGCAGCTGTACCTGGCTATTATCCTGTATGAAAAAAAAGGAAGAAATACCTCAGCATTGGCTCCTCCAGGGCCCCCTGGGCACAGGGCTGGAAATGCACAGGGCACACAGTTTCCAGGCAGCAGCCAGTGGCTGTAGCTGGGGGCACAGAGCCTTACGTGGTCAAAGAGGGGCAGGAGCGCCTCAGCCAGCTGCAGGGCAATGGGGGTTGCCATCAGAATGTGTTTGTGCAGGAGTATAAAGCTGAGTGTGATGAGTGTCATCCCAGCTATCTCTGCATCATTGTCCCCCAGTAGGTCTATGAGGCTTTCGGTCAAGCTCCACATTTTTTCGGCCTGTGAGGAACACAAGTCTGTGAAAGGCCAGCCTGCTGCTGCAGGGCCCAGAGGCCAAAGGCCTGTCCCGAAGCGTTGGGGCAGCTGAAGTGGGAGGCAGGAGAGCTGGGAGCAGCTGCCCCAGCGCCCCAAGCCCAGGCAAGGCCAAGCCACTGCATTCTCAGCACAGCTTCAGCCACCGCCCCCTTCTCACCATTGAGGGATCATCAATGAGCTCGAGAAGGGCCCTGAGCGCCAGGCGACGCCTCTCCCTGCACTCGCTCTGCAGGTACCGTGAAGAGACCTTCACAACACTGTCACCATATTCACTCGGGTCCAGGCACTCGAGGACCTGAAAGGCACAGGGCAGTGACAGGGAGCCAGCCGGCAGGAGCCCGGAGCTGCACAGGGCTGGGCACAGGCAGCAGCAGCAGCAGCAGCAGCAGCAGCAGCAGCAGCAGCAGCACAGGACGCGGGCACCGTCCCAGGTGGCTGCGGTGACGAGAGGGCAGAGAGCTGGGAGGCAGCTCAGCCAGGTAGCGCTGGACACCCAGCTCACCTCCACAAGGAATGCCAGGGCGGGCAGATCCCAGTGTGGCTCCTGTGTGCTGAGCAGCCAGAGGAGGTGGAGTGCAATACTGGAACACAACCGAAGACAAGCATGGCGCATCTCCCTAGGAGGGCGAAAAAGGCACCAGGAAGCTGAGGAAATCTCTCCAAGGACAGGCTCACAGAGCCTGGTGGTCTTTCACCACCGTCCTGCAAGGGGCCCTGGGCCCTTAAGGAGGTGTCTCGTGCTGCGCTCTCTCCCCTCCAAACCTTTTCCAGTCTGCTTGGCCGTCCCTCAATGTGTCCTTAGCCGTCCCTCAGTGTGTCCCAGAGCCTCGGGGTATGTGTGGGAAAGCTCCGGCACAAAGCACAAATGCCGGGAGCAATGGGGAGAAGGGGAGTCTCACCTGGCCAGCAGACCCACGGCATAGTGGCGGGTGTCAGCACAGAGCAGCGTGTCCCAGCCACGTTTGCGTTCCACTGACACTACCACATCCTTGTACTGCTTTTGGCAGAGCAGGCACTTCAGGGTCTGCACTGCAAACCTGTGTGCACAGCAAAGGCCAGGTCACGCTGGCAGCACTGGCTCCTTGGCAGGCCACGTGACAGGGACAGGAGGAGTGAGATGGAGCACCTGTTGGGGCTGATGGCAAGGCCGTGCTCTTCCAAGCATTCCTTCCAGAAGGTTTGGACCTCCTCTGGCATCTCCTCTGTGCTGAAGAACACTTGGAAGAGCAGATGCACAAATAGGCGGGGGAAATACGGCCTCACCACACGTGGGACAGGGGGCTCCTGGAGGATCTTCCACATCACCACGGTTGCCTGCAAAGGACAAAGCCCCCCGGGACAGCGCTCAGTGCCCAGGCGTCCGTGTGGCAGGGCCCGAGCGTGGCAGGGAGAGGCCCGGAGAGAGGCAGGGGGAGCACGGGGCCTGCTGGGCCTGAAGCTGCCCCTGGGCCAGGTTTCAGGCCAGCGCCTGAGGCAGGCAGATGCAGTGGGGGAAGGAGGATGGAGAGCTCTGGAGAGGCGGCCTTGGGGCCAGCAAAGGCCACTTGCAGAAACTCACAGCCAGGCCAAAGACAGCCGTTTGGTCCCCATCGGAGGTGCACGTGCTGTGCTCTGGCCAGCTCCCCAGCACATCCAGGAGGATCAGCTGCACTGGCTCTGCAGTCCTGGACGAGCACATGACGGTCTTCCACATGGCCAGGGCAGCTCTGCGGGGTCAGAGCTCTGTCTCAGGTGGGGTCTCAGACACAGCACCTGGGGGAGCTGAGCTGGCTGCCAGTTCTGCCTCTGCCCACTGGCCCTGGCCAGCAGCAGCCAGGCAGCCCAGCCCTGTGGGGACAGAGCCCTGAGGGGCAGGGAGGGAGCATGGCAGCAGGCTCAAGGGCCGACGTGCCAGGGCTGGGAAAGGCAGCAGCCAGAAGGCCCTGGAAGTCTCTGTTGCTCAGACACCTGCGGCAGGCTGTACAGGGTGATGGGCTGGGGAGGCCTGAGCCCCTCTGGGCACGTGGGCCCCATACCTGTCACAGGACGGGGCCACACGCAGGAGCGTCATGACTGTGTCACCCGGGTGTGCTTTGGTGAGTTTCAGCAGGGCCTTGTCCAGCCTGTGCTCGGCAGAATCATTGGCCAGGAGCCACTGGTGGATGAACCTCACCATGGCGGGCACCTGGAGAAGGCACGGGGAGACTTGGAAAGCTGCCAGAGGGAGCAACGTCCCCAGGGTCCCCAGAGAAGTGCTTCCCTTCCCAGCACATTGCCATGGCCTCAAAGGCTCCCAGGGAGCAGCAGGCGTGGCTGGGAAAGCCACGTGACTCATGGGGGAATGGAAGCCTGGCCCCAGGCTGCTTACTTGTTCTGGCCTGGCAACACCCTTCTCCAGGAGCAAATCCAGCAGGGCGGCACTGGTCTCATGATGGAGGAGCTCTGAGTGAGCTCTGGGCCCAGTGCCCATGGTGCTGGTCTCTTCCTGCTGAATGCTCCTGATGAAGTCGCAAAAAAACTGTAGGAGAAGGGCAGGAAGCTGGGGATGTTGCATGGAGTGCTGCACACACGGTGCTGGGCTGAGCAGGGACAGCAGGCCCAGCCCAGCTGGGGGTGGCTGCAGGTACCTGCGCTGTGCTGCGGAAGCGGCCACGGCTGGATTCCTGCTCCTGTGTGCGCTCCAGGGCTGCATCTGGCAAAGAGCGAGCACAGCCAGAGCTGAGGGGCTGCGGGAGAGGCCGGAGAACACAGCCCAGCCCTACGCCCCCCAGGCTGAGAGAGCCCCGGGATGCCCCAGGGGATGGAGCACAGCCACTGCGGGGTGTCTGCCCGGGCCCTCTTCCGTCCTGTCCGTGGGCATTTCCCCAGGGGATTGCATGGGATGGGATGGGATGGGATGGGATGGGATGGGATGGGATGGGATGGCATGGCATGGCATGGCATGGCATGGCATGGCATGGCATGGCATGGCATGGGATGGGATGGCATGGGATGGCATGGAATGGCATGGGATGGGATGGCATGGGATGGCATTACATGGGGTCAAGCTGTCTGCAGGCTCCAGCCCTGCAGTCCAGCTCTGCCACTCACCCTCCTGGGGTGGATGGAAAGGCACCACCTCCTCAGTCTCGTGTGCTGGGGCAGCTCCAGGGCCTTCTTCCTCCTCCTCCTCCTCCTCCAGCCAGGCCATCTTGGGCACTCTCGGGGGTCTCTGCTCCATGTCTCTGACTGGAGCTACTTGCAGGAGAGGTGCACTGGGAAAGCTCTGGGGCACCAAGTCCCACGCTCTGCCCTTGAGGGCAGCTGCAGAATAGAAGCCTCGCAAGACCACGGGTCACCAAGTTCTGTGCGCTGGCCTCGAGCTCAGCTGCAGGAACAAGGCTGCGGAAAAGCTCGGGCTCAGACGGGAACGAGCGTGCTGTGTGGGGGCTCCTCACGGCACCACTCTGTCCCGTTGTGCCCCGTTGTGTGCTCCCAGCTCCCGGGCAAGCTTCTATTTCCCACGTGTCACAAAGGGGCCTTGGACACCGGGTTCCGTTCCATGGCATGGTGACTGTGCTGCAGCGTGCCACCCAGGGCCCTTGCACACACTGCCGCCTGCCCTGGGGCCGCCCCCAGCCCAGCCAAAGTGGCCCAGGCTGGAAGGAATGCCTGGCCCCAGGTGTCTAAGGCAGCCCCACAGGATCTTTAGGAAGGGCTCAGAGCATCAGCAAACGCCACCCAGCTCTGCAGGCTCTCAGTCCTATCCCCATATCTTTCCCTGAGAGCATTTGAATTTCTAAATTAGAATCCTTTGAGGGCTGGGGATTTACATTTTCCCTTTCAGAGAAGGCTTCTGCCTTCCTTAGCAGACACCTCTCTCTTCAAACCAAGACAATTGTTCATTATCTTGCAGATGCGCAGTTGCTGGGCAGCCCCCTTTTACACCAGGCACCTGGAGAACCATTCCCAGCAACTAGGAAAATCCTAGCTGCTCCATCCACCCATAGATGAGGTCTCCAAATTTGCCCCAAAAAATGGCTCAAGCTTTTATAGGCCAAAAAGAGCAAGTCCAAGTGACTTGATGATATTTTTAGCCCAGAAAGCCCTGCTGCTGATGGCACACTTCACAATCAGCAGGGGACACAGCTAGGCCAAAGCCCAGACCTCTGCTGGGAGCCTTTCTCCTCAAACACCCTTCAAACAATCCTCCATGCAAATCAGTTGGGAAAGTTTCTTCGAAGGAGACATTGCTGGCACATAACTACACAGGGTTATAGGAAAGATTCTAAAGCAGCCGCTCTGGAGTCAAAGAGCCAGCACTAAGAGTCCCTCTCATCTATTTGTAGCTAAATCACACTTTGGGCGACTTGAAGGAGTTTGGAAGGAGCTAGAGAGTGCACCTCTGAATTTTTTAGATGATGCCATTGCTTTTTCTTCTCTTCTACAGAGACAGGAAGAGTGAGTTTGGCTCCCATCTGCACCGCACGGCTCACAGGGCCGCAAGACTTGTAGTTGCAAGAGCTTTGAAGGATTTCTTGGCCAAGAAGACACGGCCAACAAGGATATTTCTGTTTTGGACCCAATCCTTCAAGATTTCCTCTTAGGGACTCATGCTCTCGGGGTCTCTAGCTGCTCAGAGTGAGCCCGAGATAAGTTAGAAAGTCTCTTTTCCCAGCCCGGATGTCGAAGAAGGAGTCAGAGCTCTTCATTTCTCGGTCTCAAGATTGTTTTTGTATCTCATCTATAAAATTCTTTCTCCTGTCCTGCCGAGGTCCACTCAGCAAGACAGTCTAAGGCACTCTGCCTCCCCCGGGGCGGTGTTATCTTTTTATACTAAAACCAACTACCTGTACAATATTTACAATGACTTTCCAATGCCTATCATCTACGTTAGACAGTGAGCTTCTACTCTAAACCAATTGAAAAGTGCCAACAGCACAGCAGAAGACGGAGGCCAAGAAGAAGAAGGAGAAAGGCTGGACATGCCCAGATTCCTCCATCTTGCCCCCTGAAGCCCCATTCTAAAAACCCCCCAAATCTAGTTTTCCACTCTGTGCTAAATTCACTATAATTTTGTGGCTTGCCATTCTTCATACAAGGTTGGGAATTGTTTTTTCCAAGGGCTAAATCAAAGGCACAGGGGTCTTGGGCTCTATGCCAAGGTCTCTGAGCCCTCTGCCAGGGTCTCGAGGTCTGCAGGGCAGCCCAAGGAATTTCCTGGGTTCCCACATCATGCTACAGTGGAAGCTTCCTTACCCAATCATGCCATGATGCAACAAACCTACAGCACTGCATCCTAAACTTCTTGTTTACCATTGGAACCAATTTGATTTTTCCTAGATCTTGAACTCTAAAACTCTAAACTTTCCTCCACTTCAACTTTCCTCCCTGTGTCTCTGCTATAAACTAGAAATCCGCATTCTCGCTTCTAGCACCTGAGTTCAGAAGCCCTTTCCAAGGTCTCAGCTCAAATGCTGTGTTTAATTCTAAGCTTTGCTGACAAGACCAAAGGTCTGAGATTTCCCTGCATTTGGGTTTCCAACAACACTGATGCTGTTAGTTGCAGAGTGCCTGGGATCCGTCTTGCCAGTCAGCTCTGGCAGGAGGAAGGCGGCTGCCAGGGGGCTGCTTGTGGCCTCTGACAGCCCCATTGCTCAGGGCTTGCCAGCACCCCAGCCCCTCAGGCCCTGCCCCAGCCCGGCCAAGCTGCCCGGCAGCACCGCCACAGCCCCACAGCAGCTCCAGAGCAGCCCCATCCAGAGGCACCTGGGAGCCCTCGGCAAGGCAGGCAGCAGCACACGGGCGGGAGGACACGGATGGCACTTCCTGCCTGGCCCAGGGCTTGTGGCCATCTCCAGGCACCGCTCTGGCAGGGATCCCCGCAGCTCTGGCCCCTGCCCAGCCGCTCTGTGGGGAGCACAAAGGCTTCAGCAGAACCACCAAAGGCCAAGGGGCTTCTGGCCATCTTCCCTGCAGCACTGCATGCCTGGGCAGCTGGCTGAGCACAAGCACCCTTTTCCCCTGCTTCCACTCTGCCCTACTGACCCTAGGCAGCAAAGAAATCTCCTGAAATTTGTGTATTATAACACAGTCTATATTTACATAGAATAAAAAATAGAATGGAAGAAAAGAAAAATCTTACAGAAAACTCAAAATCCCCACTGGCTCAGGTTGCCCCAGCAAAGAGAGCCTCCCAGATCAGCTCTCCTCAGAGCTCCAGCAGTGCAGCCAGCCGAGCCGTGACAGATGAGGCCGAGTCATCCATGCCCTGCGCAGCTGATCGTGCAGCCTCTGGAAGATGGAATATCGCCCACTGGCTGTTGCTCGGAGGACATGCAGTGTTTGAAATGCCAGCTCTGACACAGCACTGCTCATGTCCTCCATCAGGCTTTCAAGGGCTGCAAGAGAGACGAACAGAGCTGTGGTAAATAGGTATGATTTGTGCTGACAAAATTGAAACAGTAATCAATATGGATGCAGTAATTAATATTTGGAAAGAATAATAAAACAGTTAAAAGTTGCAATGCCAAGAAAAAAGGGAGTGGAGGGGTTCCACCCCCCTCCCTGCAGATGTTCCATGACAGGAGGAAAAAGTAAGAGATAACAGTTACTAAAAATTAACAGAAAGAGGGGAAAATCTGGTTGGGTCCCAGAAAAATGCCGGCTATAAGAGATTTATTGCTTTGATGCTTAAATGTAGTTCATATGTTAGTTTTGGATTACATTGTACTGGCTGGATGCGCATGTGTAACCCAAAGGTGAATTAAAGACATCGAGGAAGAAGAGAGGCCTTCATCAAACAACGACCCCCAAGGACTTGTGCGACAACCAAAACGAGTGGTGGAGCATGCGCGGTAAAGGTGGTGATGAGTGTAATAAGTAGCACTATGTTTGTTCATTAATTTAATCAATAGCTAAATAATTATACAATATCAAAGCAATAACTAAATAGCTAAAACCGCTTGATTTTAAATGTATAGCCACATATGGTTGCTTGGCTTGCAGGAATCCTATAGTGCTTTGGGAATTCCATGGTAAAGAAAAGTTCACCTAAGAGATCACAGAGGAGAGCTGTAACAACAATCCCTAAACTCACAAGAATTGCTTTGCTTATTCTTGCTTGCATAATAATAATAATAATAATAATAATAATAATAATAATAATAATAAATTTATAATTTTATGATCCTTGAATCCAGTGAATTCATTTATCCAATTTGGTGCCATGACTCGGATCCAGAAAATGGGGTTGGTTTGAGAATCCTGGGGGGGCGCCCCACCACCTGGTGGCCCTGGCCTTCTCACCCGACCCCTCATTTGGACTGACGAACCTAAATTTGAGAATAAGCAAGGAAAACACCGGTAACCCTGTAAACTTTGTGCACGAAGATCCGAGCGACGACGCAGGACACGTGAGTATACGAGGTGAACCACTCGGTTGGGGTTGGGATCCCGGGGCACGGTGAATGAGACGTCCAACTGCGGACGATGTGAGAGGGACCTCTAGTAGTGCAGTTCTCGTAGCCCGCGAGGGAGCGAGCCACGACCGAGGGGTTTTGTGTGTGTGTGTGTGGAGGTGCCTTGGAAGATGGGGCAGAAGAAAAGCAAGCCTTCTGATCCCATGGGGGAGGGTCCCCAGTTACCCCCAATACCTAAGGACAGTCTGTTAGGATTAATGATTAAGTATTGGGATGACTTTCCCTCCAGAAAGGGGAAGGAAAAGGCAAAAATGATAAATTATTGTATGGTAGTGTGGGGAGGCAAGAATCTGGATTCAGGAAGTATATACTGGCCTGTTTTCGGATCCTTCGAGGATTGGGTCTGTCAAGCCCTGAACATTTATGTGAATTCTAAAGAGCCAGTGAACTCGGAGGAGAGTGCATATGCTAAATTATGGTTGGTAGAAAGTAATGAGCAAACAGCTAGGCTGTTCCCCCTTAAGGGAAGTCAAGGGGAGGAGGAAAAAAAGAAAAAGTCTCAACCGGAGGAATATGTTCCTATTTATCCTCCCCCGTATATACCACCAGCTCCCCCTGAACCCCCCCTAAACGCATTCCCGGCATTGGCTCCTAATAGACAGCAGGTCACGGACTCCCTGGATTTCAGGAGGCGTACTTGGAGTCAGATGAGAACAGGAAATGAGGAAGGAGAGAGCAGTGGGTTGTTCCCTCTCAGAGAAATAGCATTAGGAGGACCTCAAGCTGGGATGGGGTTTGTCACTGTCCCCTTGAACTCGGGAGATGTCCGTGAGTTTAAGAAAGAGATGGGAAAATTATTAGAAGACCCTATAGGAGTAGCAGAAAGAGTGGATCAGTTCCTAGGGCCAAACATATATACTTGGGTGGAGATGCAATCCATTCTAGGAATCCTATTTACAACAGAGGAGAGAGGGATGATTAGAAGGGCAGGAATGAGGATTTGGGACACCCAACATGTTCAAGGTCCCGCGGCTGATGTGAAATGGCCCTTGCAAAATCCCAACTGGAACAATCAGGACCCCAACCATTGTGGTCATATGCAGGATTTAAGAACCATCATAATCCAGGGCATACAAGAGGCTGTGCCCCGTGGACAAAATATAAGCAAGGCATTCAAAGAGTGCCAAGCAAAAGATGAGACCCCCACTGAATGGTTGGAAAGATTAAGGAAGAGTTTTCAGTTCTACTCAAGGGTGGACCCAGAGATGCCAATGGGGCAAGCACTCCTTAAAACACAGTTTGTAGCCAAATCATGGGAGGATGTTCAAAAGAAATTAGAAAAGTTAGAGGATTGGCAGGACAGAGGACTTGATGAATTGCTCAGGGAGGCTCAGAAAGTATATGTTAGACGGGAGGATGAGGCACACAAAAGACAAGTTCGGATGATGGTGGCGGCAGTCAGGGAGGGACAACGAAACAACCTTCCAGCACGAGAAAGAAGTGGCATGAGGAGAGGTCCCCGGGATTTAGGAGGACCCCCAACTGGAGGGAGAGAAGGAACAGTGTGCTACTATTGTGGTGGAAAAGGACACATGAAGAGGGAATGCCGAAAGAGGCTTAGGGATGAGAAAACGCTCAAAGAGGATTAGGGGGGTCAAGGGCTCCATCTATTAGGGACGCAAATGTCATTGGAGCCCTTGGTAAAACTTAAGGTGGGTCCCCAGCAAACCCCCATATCCTTCCTTGTAGATACAGGGGCTGAGAGATCAACAGTTCAATCTTTGCCCCTGGGATGTAAGATTTCACCTTCCACACTACAGGTTATTGGGGCAAAAGGAGAACCCTTCAAGGTTCCTGTAATTAAAGATGTTTTAATAGAATCAGAGAAGAAAATAGGGGTAGGATCACTGCTACTGGTCCCTGAAGCTGATTACAATTTATTAGGAAGAGATTTAATGGTGGAATTAGGCATAAACATAACTATTGAAGAAAAACAGCTGAAAGTCAGGTTGTGCCCCTTACGGGTCACTGACAAAGAGAAAATCAACCCAGAAGTCTGGTATACCCCTGATACAGCAGGAAGACTGAATATGGCCCTTCACAGTAAACATTCAAAGCCCAGAAATCCCAGTAAGGATAAAACAATATCCCATGTCAGATGAGGGGTGAAGGGGACTAAAACCAGAGGTAGAACGGTTAATACAACAAGGGCTCTTGGAACCTTGCATGTCTCCCTTCAACACCCCCATCTTACCTGTAAAGAAACCAGACGGAAAATACCGATTAGTACATGATCTAAGGGAAATAAATAAGAGAACCATTACCCGGTTCCCTGTAGTAGCAAACCCCCACACATTGCTCAGTCAATTGAAACCAGATGATCACTGGTATCGTGTTATAGATTTGAAAGACGCCTTTTGGGCATGCCCCTTGAAAGAAGAATGTAGAGATTATTTTGCATTAGAATGGGAAGATCCCGATACCCACCAAAAGCAACAACTAAGGTGGACAATGCTCCCACAGGGATTCACAGAATCCCCGAATTTGTTTGGGCAGGCACTAGAGCAGATAATGAAATCCTATACCCCAAACCAAGGAGTAACCATTGTTCAATATGTAGATGACCTTTTAATTGCCGGAAAAAGGGAGGAATCAGTTAGAGAAGAAAGCATTAAGCTTCTGAACTTTTTAAGCATCCAGGGGCTGAAGGTGTCCAAAAGTAAATTGCAATTCGTAGAAGAAGAAGTGAAGTACCTAGGACACCGACTTAGTAAAGGAACTAAAACACTAGACCCAGGGAGGGTTAAGGGAATCCTCTCCCTTCCTCCCCCAAGAAATACAAGACAAATCAGGCAGCTATTGGGTCTTGTAGGATACTGCAGACAATGGATTGAAAACTTTAGTGGTAAAGTAAAATTTTTGTATGAAAAACTAACTGCTGAAGGTTTGATGAAATGGACTGAGAAGGATGATGAATCATTAAAACAATTAAAAGAGGAATTGGCTAATGCCCCGGTGCTAAGCCTCCCGGATGTTAGGAGACCCTTTTATTTGTTTGTTAACAGGAGTAGCACTTGGGGTACTGGCTCAGGACTGGGCCGGCAGTCGAAAACCAGTAGCATTTATTTCTAAAATACTAGACCCCGTAAGTAGAGGATGGCCAACATGTTTGCAGATTATAGTGGCAACAGCCCTCTTAGTGGAAGAAGCTCTCAAAATTACCTATGGAGGAGAACTGAAAGTCTTTACCCCCATAACATAGGGGCAGTATTGCAACAAAAGGCAGAAAAATGGATAACAGACTCAAGACTTTTGAAATACGAGGGCATTTTACTGTCATCCCCTCGGTTGATACTTGAAACCACCTCTCTGCAAAACCCCGCTGAAGTCTTGTTTGGAGATCCACAGGAGGATTTAACTCATGACTGCCTACATAGCATAGAAAAACAAATAAAAATTAGGCCGGACCTCGAAGAGGAAGAACTGGAAGAGGGAGAAAAGTTATTTGTGGATGGGTCCTCTAGAGTTGTTGAGGGAAAGCGAATCTCTGGATATGCGATTGTAGGAGGTGAAAATTTGGAAATAATAGAATCCGGACCTTTGAGTCCTAGTTGGTCAGCCCAGGCCTGTGAGCTGTATGCAGTATTGAGGGCTCTAAAATTCTTGGAAGCTAAGGTTGGGACCATCTACACAGACTCAAAATACGCCTTTGGAGTGGTACATACCTTTGGGAAAATTTGGGAAGAAAGAGGGTTAATAAACTCCCGAGGAAGAGAATTAATACATCAGGAACTAATTACTCAGGTACTACAAGCTTTAAGAGGCCCAAAGAAATCAGCAATAGTACAAGTTAAAGGACATCAAAAGGGTCTCTCCCATTTGATCAGAGGAAACAACACAGCAGACAGAGGGGCAAAGGAAGCTGCTCTCAGAAAATTCCAGGATCAGGGGATAAGGAGAACGCGAGATGATGAGAAAGTTCGAGTCCTGAGCTTTACAGCCCAGGAAAAGGAGAAATTAGACAAAATGGGAATAAAAGAGAATGGGGGTATTCGAAAATTGCCAGATGATAGGGAGGTACTGCCAAAATCTATAGCCCGAAGAATAGTGCAGCAGCTGCATGACCAGACTCATTGGGGAATCCAAGCCTTAGTAGATCAGTTTACTATTAAGTACATGTGTGTAAGAATTTACGATATAGCAAAACAAGTAGCTAGGAGATGTATAACAAGCCAAAGAGTTAACAGACATCAGGCTCGAGAAAGGATTCCAGGAGGAAGGGAATTAGCACACCAACCTTTTTCACATGTACAAATAGATTTCACCGAGCTACCGAAAGTAGGGAGATACAAGTACTTATTGGTACTGGTAGATCATCTAACCCACTTTGTAGAAGCATATCCTACATCGTGGGCTACTGCAAATGTGGTGATTAAAACCCTGCTGGAAGAAATAATCCCTAGGTATGGACTAGTAGAAATATTAGACTCTGACAGAGGTCCCCATTTTGCAAACAAAATACTGAGAGAGGTAACCAGGGCCTTAGGCACTAAATGGCAATATCACACCCCTTGGCACCCTCAAAGCTCAGGGAGGGTGGAAAGGGCAAATGCAGAAATCAAGAAGCAACTCACCAAGCTCATGGTAGAAACTAAAATGTCTTGGGTCAGATGTTTACCCATGGCATTGCTAAACATTAGAATCCAACCTAGGATGGATGTGGGAATCTCTTCTTTTGAAATGCTTTATGGAATGCCTTATGACTTAGAACTTCCGGGGAACCATCCTTGCATCCAAGATAGTCAAATTCAGGGTTACATACAACAGTTAATGAAACGGAGGGAGGAATTAAAACAAAAAGGGCTATTGGTACAAAGACCCCCTTTGGATATAATAATGCATAAGCTTAAACCCGGAGATAGGGTCCTAATTAAGACTTGGAAAGAGACATCCCTAACACCCCAATGGGAAGGTCCCTATGTTGTCCTGTTTACCACAGAAACAGCCATCCCAACTGCTGAAAAAGGCTGGACACATGCCAGTTGAGTGAAAGGACCCATCCCTGCAGACACCCCTTGGGAGGTGACCAGTCGCCCTGGAGATCTACGGCCAACCCTTCGGAAGGCACAGGGACCTGCGCCAGCTGGAAACGTGAATGACTGAATTAGGGGACAGAGAACTGTACCGATTGAGACTCTTGGTAAGAAAACCCGTACAGGAACTGGAACAGGAGTTAAAGTGACCTCTGCCATGGAAAACCTGGAATGAACTGACCCTTGCTCTTTCAGTAGTGGCTGAAGTGAGGTGAGAATTATTAAATTACACCAAGTGTCCTAAATGTCGGGAATCTTCTTGTCGGGCATGGGTAAAAACCTTTTGTGGGGGCTGTAAAGACAAATGGTGGATTCTCCAGTCACATTTGGTGGGGAGCACATGGTGTCTTACTTGTGATTGGGATTGGAGAATAGCAAATCCATTAAGGGCCTTAAGAGAATTTATAAGGATCCCTGGAGAGCGGGAGATGCCTGACAGAGAAGCAGCGTCACTAGTTGAAAATCTAGAACAGAGAAGAGATTGGGTCCTGGCATGGGAATTCCAACACCAATTGCATAGGATCACATGCCAAAACCAGACAGTCATATTAACTATGTTGTGTAAGAAGGGAATCCACGTTCCTCTGGGGTGGCAAGTGAGGCCTGACGAGTGGAATAGCATGATTCGCCGCTATTCCTGAGTCTATAAACAACAAAAACGTAGAGAACGTAGGGAAGAACGACGTAACTCTAGGAAGACAGGAGAAAGGGAATAAAAAGGCAGAGGGTGGACCCTAAGTAGGTGTGGGACTCAGGCCCTGTAAAGCTCGCTAGGGACGGCAGAGAGTCTGTCATAAAATCAAAGAAATCCTTTAAAGGAGACCCTTTACCTGGAGGCCTGACAGCCTGCCCTTAGGAGTGGGGGCAGGAGTTAAGGAGACAGCCCAAATAATGCACCCCTGAAGACTACCCCTGCTGCCGAGAAGATAATGATCCCTGCAGAGCGACGCACCCGGGCTGGCAGGCGAGGCAGAGAGGTAAGGAGTAGTGGGGGAGAGCAACGGAGCACAGGAACAGGAACGGAGCACAGGAAAGCCCCAGGTAAAAGAGATATGAGTACAAAAGGAGAAAGAAATTTGTTGCTAGGACCCTGCCCTGCTTGGCGAGCTACCTTAATTATTATAACCCTGAGCCTCCCGGCTGCCTGGGGAAACCCTCATCAGCTTTACAAAGAGAACATGATCCCCCTAAATAAAGGGACCCTGACCCCTGACTGGTCTCAGGCCTTTTTGCAATCTACTGGATCTGTGGGGGATACCACAGGTTTAAGTTTACTAACATTAGTACTGCATGACAGGCTGCCGTACACTAGACACGAATGGAAGAAGCAGAAAACCTGGCAGCTTCAAGGAGTAGTGGGAGAACAAATTAATATTGGATGTTGAATGGTTAATGGGTCTGACTATACTAACACGATTGCAATCAGTGTTTCCATGGGTCAGGAGGATAAACAAATAGCAGATTGTGCACACCCAATCACACGAGACTGCTGGCAAAACTTCACATTAACTCACACTGCAGAGGTAGTCTGTCTCTGGTCGAAAGATACACAGGGCCTTTCTTTTAAATTTATAATAGATACTAAAACGCACTCTACCACTGCTGAACCTCATAATATCATCACTCTATCTGCACCACCAGTTATACTCACCCCAAAAATTTTCAAAATTGGACCTTATATAATCAGGAAAACTGGTCAACAACAAATATTATTCAATCCAGCATGGTCTCTCAAACAGGTCGAACTGCTGATGCAGACCAATGTTTCAGACATCCAGCCAGCTTGTTCTCCGTTTTTGCAAACATCCTTTGAAGGCTGGACCATTTGGCTGCGGAAACGCAGCTCTTTTAAAACAAGGAAACTTAGAGATGCGACCGGTGTTCTAGGTACAGCATTGGGAATCCTGAATAGCATTGATTCGGAAGTACTAATGAACAAATTGGCTGCTACGACTAGAGATCTGTCCAAATTACAGCAACCACTGAAGTCATCTCTGTTAGCCTTGGGGACACACCAGTGGATGCTGTCAAACATTTTGCCAAAGTGGGAAAGAGTAAATGTGAACGATCACAAATTGGTGATTGATGCACTCAGTGTTGCACAAAATAATGTTTCCTTAGCCCTCAGCTGTATCCAGGGACAATTGTGGATGCAGTCAGTTTCTGCCTCGATTATAAGAGAGGGTGAGGAAGGCACTTTCCCCACAGAAATTCAGAAAATAATCTGGGACAATGCCAACGATTTTGAAAGAGAATTCCAATCCTGGTGGAAACTGGTAAATTTTACCTAGAATGCTATTTCAAATACAGCTACTGCTTTTGTCTTGACCATACACAATGCCTCTGTACATCTAGTTTTTCCTGTTATTGCATTAGGAATAAACCATGACGGAGCTGTCCTCTATCCTACAGAACATAGGGGATGGGCCCGTCAGTTTGATGACAAATGGCAAACTGTTGATTTGGAATCTTGCAATATCCGAGAACAACTGGGGTTCATCTGTGAAGGCAATGGAATTATAGCTCAAGATATCTGTTTAGACACGGAGCAAAACATCTGTCATTTTGAGATTCGTCCTAACGAGACTTCTAAAACAGTTCTTATATACATAGGCAATGGATGTGCGTGTTTTAGAACTATTTGTGATTCTGTGCTTGTAGATGATATTGTGGTGGATACAAAGAATCACTCAAACTTCTGTGCTTGTAACTTCACTAAGATTACAGGGTGTGATATCACTTATGAAGCTAAAGTCACCTCTCACCACCTATTACAATCCAACTACAGATTGCTTCACAAGCTAATGCCCACTCCGATTGGGATGAACTTCACTCTAGTGAGACAACTGATGCTCCATCAAGACCTGATCCAAATCCTCGAGAGAATCAAGGAAAGCGGACAGAAAACCCTAGTGACTGTTCATCATGACGTAGGAAAAATACACCGGGTTATAGAGAGGGTAAAGCAAGATGGCGAGCACAGGTGGTGGGATATCCTGTTCGGGTGGTCTCCTACTACCACAGGTGTCCTAAACAGTATATGCCATCCCATTGTTGTTCTTTTGATTCTGATTGTGCTTGGTTTTATTTTGTCAGCAGTTCTATTCAGTATGAATTGGAATATGATGAAAAAGCTAGAGGAAATTAGCATCTATAATTAGTGCACATAGCTTAACTGAGGAGGAAACTGAGTTAACGCTTGCTAGGAAGGAACTAAAAAGATTTAATGAACAAAATTGGTAAAAAACAAAATGGGTGATTGTAATAAGTAGCAATACGTTTGTTCATTAATTTAATCAATAGCTAAATAATTATACAATATCAAAGCAATAACTAAATAGCTAAAACCGCTTGATTTTAAATGTATAGCCACATATGCTTCACATATGGTTGCTTGGCTTGCAGGAATCGTATAGTGCTTTGGGAATTCCATGGTAAAGAAAAGTTCACCTAAGAGGTCACAGAGGAGAGCTGTAACAACAATCCCTAAACTCACAAGAATTGCTTAGGCTTGCAGCAATCGTCTAGTGTTCTGAAAATTCCACTGTATAGGTATGCCTTAGAAGGAAAAGTTCACTCAGCGGTTAAAAGAGGAAGACTTGGAGCCTTCATCCCACGACCACCAGAAGGCAGAAAAAGACCCCCTAGCAACTGAACGAGCAAGCGCAAAAGACAGACCACGTCATCCCTGGACCTGGGAGAAAAAGGCAATAAAAGGTGGACTTTGGGGATAGGAACGGTGTGAGCCTAGAGGAGCGGAGACTCCCAGCCGCCCAGCGCTGAACTTTGCTTATTCTTGCTTGCATAATAATAATAATAAATTTATAATTGTATGATCCTTGAATCCAGTGAATTCATTTACCTTCCTTCCTTCCTTCCTTCCTTCCTTCCTTCCTTCCTTCCTTCCTTCCTTCCTTCCTTCCTTCCTTCCTTCCTTCCTTCCTTCCTCCATCTTTTATGTGATGTTGGCATTTTTAGATTAGAGTAAAAGCTCACTGTCTAACATAGGTGATAAGTACTGAGAAGTTATTGTAAATAGTGTACACGTAGTTTTTAGTATAAAAAGATAACACCACACAGTTCCCCATGGTCCCTCACAGGCCTCTCATGGCTCCCTCACCGTTGCCCAAGACCCCTCACAGCCCCTCACTGTGGATGCCATGGCACAGAGAGAGAGAAACAGCGTTTCTCACAGCAGCTGGTGAGAATTATTAGCAAGTTGTAAGAATGTGAGAACTTCAGTATAAACAATCTGCAGGTGGTGTTCTTCTACTTCGTCTTTCTCTTCTTCTCAAGGACGGTGTCTAAAGAATGTGTTTTTGTTAACGAGCCAATCAAACAGAATATATCGTATGACTCTATAAAAACCGCACGGTTCTCTTGAATTAAACCTTCTTTTAGTCTTTCTGCAATACTGCCTCCTGCCTGTTCCTGTGTCATTCTCGGTGCAAGAGTGACACCTCACGGCCCTTCATGGCCCCTCATGGCCCCTCACAGCTCAAGGCTCTTCACGGCCCCTGAGCCGCCTCCGGCCCCGCCATTGGCGCCGCTCCTTGCTGCTCTTTGCCAATGGCGGCCCGAGTCTGCAGTGACGTCACCGGTCGCCGGGCCAAGGAAGGCCTGGGGCTGAGGTGCCCCGGGCTGGCCGGGAATGGGGTCCGGAGGTCCCCGGGCTCATGGAAACGGGGGATCCAAGGGCCGGGAGAGGAGGATACCCGGGAAAGGGGGTGCAGGGGGTGTCGGGGCAGGATAAGGGGGTGCAGGGGTCCTGGAACTGGGGAAGGAGATGCGAAGGGTCCCAGTGGCCAGGAATGGGCATTCAAGGGGGTCCCCGGGGGGCTCCCCAAAGCCCCTCCCAGGGGGCAGCAGGAGCTGGCTCAGGAGCTCTGGGCAGAGAAAAGGGGGTGACCCCGGCTTGGGGGGGACATGGGGGACTCACCCACGCTCCCGGGGGGACACGACCCCCGGGGACCCCCCCTCACCTTGTCCCGCAGGGAAGGCCGAGCCCCAGCCCAGGCAGACGAAGCCCCCGAGCCCCGGCAGCATCTTGGGGGCCGTGCGGGGCCGGGAGGGGCAGGATCCGGGAAAGGGCGGCGGCTGCCGGGTTCCGCGGCTGCCTGGAAACCACGAAGGCGGCGGCAGCGTCTGTGACAGCGGCGCGGCCTCAGTTGCCTGAGAACGCGGCCCTGGCTGCTTGTGCGCAGCCTGGGCTCCTGCAGGCGGCTTCACCGGGCGATTCGCCAGGGGAATTGTTCGCGGAGCATTGGCCTCTGCAAAGTTCCTGAGCGTGCAGAGCATTGGCCTCTGCAAGGAGTTCATCAGTGTGCGGAGCATTGGCCTCTGCAGAAAGTTCCTGAATTTCCTTTGGAGGTAAAGATTGACTCAAGTTGAACTTTTTGGTTTTGTCTCATCTGCACTCTGAGAGAGAATGCCAAAGGGAAATACAGGATGGGATAATGCCCGTCTTCTGGTGCATCAGTTCAGTGGTCTGCACTGCCACAGACATGTTTTATGAAAAATCCTTTCGGTTTTTTCTCCAGAGAAGCTGAGAGACCTCAGGAACAAAATGTAAACAATGGTTATCTGCTTCTGTGGAATGCAACAGGTACATCTGTGATTGGTCTCCTAGAGTTGTTTCTAATTAATGGCCACTCACAGTCAGCTGGCTTGGACTCTCTGTCTGAGACACAAGCTTTTGTTATTCATTCTTTCTTTTTCTATTCTTAGCTAGCCTTCTGATGAAATCCTTTCTTCTATTCTTTTAGTATATTTTAATAGATTATATATCATAAAATAATAAATCAAGAGTCAGATCCTCATCTCTTCCCTCATCCTAAGACCCCTGTGAACACCACCACAATGCACAGCTGAGTGGATGAACAATATATGCTCTACTGATTGTGCTTTTTTTTTTTTTGCATTGAAGGAATGCAACATTTTCTAAATGTACTGGTCTATACTTTTTTTTCCCCTGTATCATGGTTGCTTAAAGTGCTTAAAGGTGAATGAGGTCTGTTCAAGTTTCATCAAGTTTCAGTGGGTTGTTATCATCTGGTTATTACAATCATTAGAGAGAGGCCTGTGAATTGAGGGGCAAATGAGACCATATGCCAAAATCAATAGTCTGGATTTTATGTAACAGTAAATAGGAGGAAGAGAGAGAGAATGGAAAAGAAAAAGAAGCGGGGGGGGGGGGGGGGGGGGGGATGGGGGGTTGGGAAGAAGGGGAAGAAGGAGAGTGACAGAGACAGATGAAGTGAAAAACATCACCATTCCATGGATCCCATTGGCATACCATCAAATCGTCCTCTGGTCTTCTCTGTGGTGAGGTCTCCCAAAACGTAAGACTCCAATGGATTCATGCAGGTTTGGGCAAGGTGGGACCTCCCAGGTGCCTCCCTGGGGTGGGGCAAGTTGGACTCTGTCTATTGCTACTTTCAAATAATAGAAAATCTTTAGCATCTGTCTGTCCTTTGAGTCTGCCATCAATTGGCTTCTGGATTTTCAGATCTGTTGTGTTACTTTGCGTGCCCTGCAGTCGTCTGGTGCAAGGCCTCAGGAATGGGTCTGGGGGCACTGTGGAGGTCTTTGATGGGAGGTTTGTGTGCAAACCTGGCCTCAGCAGACAAGTCTGTGGCTATGACTTGCCCACCTTGAAGGCAGACAGAGCTGATTTTCAGGACAGCTGCTGCGTTTGGCTTTGTTGTGGATAGGTTTTTCTCTGCAGCCTTGTTTACTTCTCCCCAGCCCTGAGCTAATGGGACAATAGTGTCACCTTTGTCTTGTCTCAAGTTCCCTTAGGCAGCTTAACTCACAGTGCCAAGTTCCAGTCCAGTGGCATTTTCAGGGAAGGGTGGGCTTGGGTGGTCGCAGCTTCTTTATACAGTTTTGTCCCAATGGGCAGAAAGTCCTTTCTAACAAGTTTTAAGCCATTAGCCATAACATTCCAGTCTCTCCCAAGTCCTGTGAGGAGCAGCTGAGAGATCAGGGGTGCTTTAGCCAAAAGAAGAGGATATCCACTCCAGCTATTTTAAAGTAATATTTAGGCTGCAGCTTTGTCTGTTCTAACTATTGCTAATGTTCAGATTTTTAGCTCCAGGTTTCAGTATGATCCATCTTTGAATTGCACAAGGCAGCCCTATAGTTCAAATAAAGTCCAACTAGAGGCCTAACATACTAGCTACTTACACCAAACAAGCACTTAGCTACTTTCAAATCATAGAAAATGTTGAGCACCAGTATAAGCCTTGAATCTGCCATGAATTGGGTTCTGGATTTTCAGAGTTCCATTGTTGCTTCTCAGAGTTCCAAAACTGCTTCAAAACAACAGTTTTGTTGAGGCATTGTCACTCACCTGGGAGATCCTGCCTTCAAAATGGCTTCTGGATTCCCAAAGAAGACCTCGACACCTCGTCTTTTGTCCAGAGAAAGACTGACATCTTTCACTGTAAGTACCCAGTGGGCTGTGTTAAGGCTGCAACTGCCCTGGTGTCCCTGCTCTCCCTGCCCCTGCTTTAGTGCAAGCAAGAAAATGCTTTAAGTAGGTAATAAGCAGAAATATTCTAGTAAGGCTACAAAACGCAAGTAATAAACCACACAATTATGAAGGTTTCTTTTGAGATGAACAGAGAGGGGGAATTGTGGGAATCTACAAAATCAGAGGGTTTTGGGAAAGCTGCAAAAGGCAGCCTCAGATACAGTAGAACTGTGATTAGAGCTAAGCAGCTGCCATGAGTTAGGTCAGCAGAAAAATTATTTAAAAAGTAGAAAAGCAAAGACAAATAGAACAATGGTCTGTGTATTAAGGCTTGTCTAGAACAACTCTCTAAGCTACAGAAAAGTTTATCTAGCAAGATATTAGGAGGGTTAAGGCTTAATAATGGAGCTCTGTGCATTGTGCTTTAAGGCTTACAAGCCGGTATTGTATTCAAAATAAGCAAGCATTGTTTTAACCAAAGGTACGTGTGCTTATAGTGGTTAGATAGAACTACTGTCAATGTGCTTTTGCTTTGTGTGATCGGTCAAGAAACTTATAAAGGAAGTTGTAACATTAAGTTCTTGGTCTGCTGCCTGGGATGTGAGCTGCTGGCATCTTCCCATTGTCATAACCATGTAATGAGAGTGATGCTGGAAAATAAAACAGCTCAAGGCAGTTCCACAGCAGTCCTGTCCCGTTTGTGATTTGTAAATAGCTCCCTGCTGGTGTCAAGACCAAGCTGCCCTTGGGCACCTGAGCATGTTGGGGGGGAAGGTCAAACTCTGCCCAAAGCCCTGTGAGACAGGGCTGGTCCCAGCTGGAAGAGCTTCCAAAGCAGCTGTTCTCTCTCAGCTCCTGTGTGGGCACGGATCCAGCCCTGCAGACACAGTGTACAGCAAAGCAAGTTATCTGCTGCAGCACGTCCAGAAGAAAATGTCTCAGCACCTTTGTGTCCCAGATATCTTTTATGAAAAATCGTTTCCTTAGGATTTTTCCTCCTGAGAAGCTGAGAAGCCTCAGGGACAAAATGTAAACAATGATTATCAGCTGCTGTGGAATGCAACAGGTGGATCTGTGATTGGCCCATGTTGGATGTTTGTAATTAATGGCCAATCACAGCCCAGCTGGCTCAGACAGAGAGTCCAGGCCAGAAGCCTTTGTTATCATTCCTTCCTCTTCTATTCTTAGCTAGCCTTCTGATGAAATCCTTTCTTCTATTCTTTTAGTGTAGTTTTAATGTAATATATATCACAAAATAATAAATCAAGCCTGCTGAACCATGGAGTCAGATCCTCGTCTCTTCCCTCACCCTAAGACCCCTGTAAACACCATCACACCTTTGTTCTGCAGGATGGTGGAAATCTTTCTGTGCTGGGAATTGTCCCCTGATTTTGGTTTACCATGTGCTGATGGTATCTCTCCCAAAGGAGTTGGCTTCTCTTGAAAGCTCTGGATTGGTAGGAATCTTGAGGGCTGTACAGTTCTTTCCTGCTCCCTGGAGCCAGGACCACAAATGTCCCTTGGTGTCTGGAGCTCACTTGACTGAAGATGCCCCAGTGCTGAGGCTCTGTCCAGGAGATCCCTCTGTTTTCTTCTCTGGAGGGGTCTGTGAGCCCAGAGAGAGAAAACAAATGCTAATTACCAGAGAGAACTACAACTTGGACACATTCCTGTGCTCCTCACTCTTGGTGCAGTGTTCCTTTCTTGCCTCTCTTGGACTCAGCCAGCAGTGATATCTCCTTGCTGTGAGTTCTCAGTGCTGTACAGGGATGGAGTCAGGGCAGTTCTGAGAGCTCGTCCCCATTCTTTGAAAAGGTGACTGCCTCAATGCAATGAAGCTAAAGAGGAAACAAATGCCCAAAGAGCAGAAATCCCCAACCATGTCACATGCAATCACGGAGAAGCTGATGGGGCAGAGCCATGTGGTTGGAGTATGTGTATTGCACTCTGTATTGTTAATTTATTGGTGCTGAGTATTTCAGCAAGCAACTTCCAGGGCTTCCAGGACTGTCCTGGACAATGTGACCACAAATTGTTCACCAGTGCCACTTGTTGAAGAAAAGCCTTTCTGAACAAGCCCAACTCTGAGGCTCTAGCTGGTTTATTTTTGCCTTTCAGCTGCTTCCCTCTAAGTTCCTGTGGGAGAAGTTTCTCCACATGAAGAAGAAGGCCAGCACTAGCGGGAGTTTTCTACCCAGAATTGGCCCATGTGTAGACCTGGGGAAGACTGGTCCAAAGGTAGCCTTTTCCTGCTTTTCTCCTTTCTGTTTGATGGGAAGTTTGAAGAGGGTGTGTGCTTGTGACAGGCTTGCCTCCAGCAAAAGACCTCAGTGTGCAGGTGCTGTTGTCATTGCAAGCTGCTGTTAGAGGTGGGCTGGGAGTCCTGATCTGCACTCAGCCAACACAAATAAGCTCTACTGAAGCTGCCTAAGTGTAGCTGCCATTGCTGAAACAATGGGGGGAAGGCTGGGGACACAAAGGCACAGCACTGCCATGTGCCATTCTCCTGCTGAAGGAGCCACCTTTTGCTTTGGTGTGGTCACCATCAAATGCTCGGGGTCACAGGATTCCCTCCGGAGTGGCAGCGTTGGCCTTGGAAGGCCAAGGACCTGCAGGAATTACTTCAGCTTTAACAAAAGAAATTGCCTTTATGCTTTGGGCTGGAACAATGTGTTGGAGCCTGAGGGGGTGTTAGATTTTGCAGGCTGCCAGATGTACAGGGGACTGGCCCTGGGCAGAGGGGAATGGATGTGCTTTATCTGGATCAGTGCCCACTTAGAGATGTGTTTAGAGCTGCTTTTCTGGCAGGACTGGCTCAGTAGAAAGCACAGTCCCAACGGGTCGGTGACTGAGGTGGGCAGTTGTTATGAATGAGGTCCCTATATGTCTAATTTAAGAAACCAACATTAGAATTTAGCAGCAATTTTAATTGAGCAGCAATTTTATATGAAATCATGCAATCAAATGTAATCAAGCAGATAGAAAATAATTTGGCAGTGGTTTGGATAAAGCATAAGCAAAACCAGTCAGGATACAGGGGGGTTTTCTCACCCTGCCTCCCATTCAAAAGATAAAGAATCCAAAGACAACATCTAGACTGGATGCTAATACATATTCATCAATAATTTCCTGTCAATGTCCTCCTATTTTTGATTCTTGAAATCTATGTCACTGTACTGCACAGTGCATGCTCTGCTTGTTTCTAAGAGGTCTTTTGGTTTTGGTGGTCGCTTCCCACGAAGGCTTCTCCTCATCATCACTGTCCTTTGAACAACCCCACAAGCTGCACATGCCCCCCAAGTCTTGTGTTATAGAAGCCAGCATTATATTCCAAAAAGAAGCCTTATGATTTCATGGATACCTGGAATCATCCCAATGTTGTCCATTTCAAGGCCGATTCTTTAATTATCCTGAGGCCTATTGCCTTTTGGGGTGTTACTTATCTCAAACTACATCCTGCATCCTGTTTTCTCATGAACAGCTGAAAACATCTGTTTTGTGTTGCTAATTCCATATCCTTTTCCTCTCTTACTTTTGAACAAATATTTTCTAAAATATTTAAAATATAGTTACAATTGTTAGCACGAATCAGATTCATCTATCCCACTGTTGAGCAAGAAATTGGCAGCAAGAGCCATGTAACACACTGGTTAAGAATTGCCCAGACAAAGCAGGGAAGAGTTTTCTCCAAGCAATGCCTCTGCTCCAGAATCATTTGCTGTTGTTTTGGGCCTGTGGGTCCGCCTCGGCGGCGGCGGTGGTCCCCAGCCCGCGTTGTTGAAGCCGTCCCCCTTCCTAGGCCTTAAGCTGGGGACCCGCATTGTGGCGGGCAGAATTTTTTGGCCCAATTTTTTTTTTTTTTTACGGGCCCGGCACCTGATGGAGAGCCCCCCCAGACTGGTCCTGGGCGAGGCGGCAGCGCCTCGCCTACCTCGGTCGTGGCCGGATCGACTGAGCCGCTTATGCCGGGTGGGGCCAGGTTTGCCGCGACGGGTCCGTTGCTTTTTGTTGAGGTGGGCGGAGTTGGGGGGGTGCCCGCCAGGCTTCCGCAGGCCTTTTTATTTTTCTCTCGCAGCTCTAAGCCGCGGCACCGAGAAGAGTTGCGACGAAGGCGCGAGCGGGATGCCGGTGGGTCCGTCGTGGGAAGGTAGTGAGGTGCGTACCTCGACCCCCCCCCCCCAGGTCCCCGGCCCCGCGGCCCCCATGGCTAGCACGGGTCGTTGCAAACGCGCCTCCATGTGCCTTTTTTGTCATGCCGTCTCCTCCCTTTTTTTTCTGGAAGGGAAAGCCAACCGCCGCAAGGCTGGGTGAAAGCCGGTGGCCCGTGGCACCAGGTCGGTGGAACTTTTTCTTGCACGCTCGGTCGGGTTCCTGGAGCCGGAAGGCGGGGGAGGGCTGCCGAATCCCCTCCCGGCCCGGAGGGGGCCGGTCCAGTCCCACCGTTGCGTAGCCAAAAGGGGGGAAGCCGTTGTTGGCTGCGGGCAGGTGGCGGTACCCCCTGCGCTCCTCTGCTGCCACAAGCGATTCGATCTGCAGGTGGGCTGGGTGGCTGTCGCCGTTGTCCCAGGACCGTGGCCCTGGGGCCCTTGTCACCGTTCGCGCAGCTCCTTCCCAGAGCCGCGCTTGATCAATGTGGCTTTGCGGGTGGCGTCGGAGAGGGCCCCCGGCACCCCGGCACTCCTTCCAAGGCTTCTCTGTCATGGGAAAGCCACGGTGGGGGGGGTCCGGTGCTCGGGCAGGGCGGTCTCCTTTCCAATTCGCTTCCCATCGCAGGCAAGGTGTCGCCCCTCCCGCTGGCCTGGGGAAGGGCGTCTTTACCGTCCCGAGCTGTCTGACGGCCGCATGGCTCCGCGAGCCTTCAGGTGTCCTTAAAAAACCACGCGAGGTGCTGGTGCCGGCCCCGGTCCAGGTACCGCCCATGTGGGTGCTGGTCGTGAGCAGCGCCAGGCGGCGGTGCGGCTGGGGCTGAGCTGCGAGAAGGGAGAGAGGCAAGAGAGAAAAGAGAGAGGGCGAAAGTGCCCGAACCCGATGCAGTGCGGACGCGGGGGAAAAGAGCCAAATTTTGAACCGGGGCGCAGGCACCGGGAAAAAAAGCGAGAGGGAGAGAGAGACGAAACCTCGCGCTCCATCCAAGTGGCGAAAAGCTGTGCAACGGTCCTGGCTCCTTGCCCGCGGTGTCACGGGAATGGCCGGCCGCCGGGGTCGGCCGTCGCCGAGGAGTGTCCCTTGCGCGTGGCGCTGTTCCCCATCCCAGGCGACGCCGGGTCGCGATGCAGCCGGCCGCCGTCCCTGCAGCCGGCACCCATCGCCACCACGCCGCCACCCGTCGCCGTGTCTTCGACCGCGATGCCGCTCCTGTGGGTCGGAGCGGCAAAAGGAGCGTGGGGCGGTCGGGGTTTGGCGCAAGGCGAGTTCGCCGGCGGGCCAGGCACGTCCGGGCGCTCTGTCTGGGCGCTCGCGTGATGCTTTGCGGCGCTGCCGTGGGTGGTGGTTACCTGGTTGATCCTGCCAGTAGTATATGCTTGTCTCAAAGCTTAAGCCATGCATGTCTCAGTACACACGGGAGGTACAGTGAAACTGCGAATGGCTCATTAAATCAGTTATGGTTCCTTTGGTCGCTCCTCTCCCGCTCCTTGGATAGCTGTGGTAATTCTAGAGCTAATACATGCCGAAGAGCGCCAACCTCTGGGGACGTGTGCATTTATCAGACCAAAACCAACCCGGGCCAGCCCGGCAGCTTTGATGACTCTAGATAACCTTGAGCCGATCGCAGGCCCCCGCAGCAGCGACGACCCATTTGAATGTCTGCCCTATCAACTTTCGATGGTACTGTCTGTGCCTACCATGGTGACCATGGGTGACAGGGAATCAGGCTTCGATTCTGGAGAGGGAGCCTGAGAAACGGCTACGACATCCAAGGAAGGCAGCAGGCGCACAAATTACCCACTCCCGACCCGGGGAGGTAGTGACGAAAAATTACAATACAGGACTCTTTCGAGGCCCTGTAATTGGAATGAGTGCACTTTAAATCCTTGAGCAAGGATCCATTGGAGGGCAAGTCTGGTGCCAGCAGCCGTGGTCATTCCAGCTCCAAAAGCATATCTTAAAGTTGCTGCAGTTAAAAAGCTCATAATTGGATCTTGGGATCTAGCTGGCGGTCCGCTGCGAGGCGAGCCCCCGCCTGTCCCAGCCCCTGCCTCTCAGTGCCCCCTTGATGCTCTTAGCTGAGTGTCCCACGGGGCCCGAAGCATTTACTTTGAGAAAATTAGAGTGTTCAAAGCAGGCCGGCCGCCGGCATACTGCAGCTAGGAATAATGGAATAGGAACCCGGTTGGTTTTCGGAAACAGGGCCATGATTAAGAGGGACGGATGGGGGCATTGGTATTGTGCCGCTAGAGGTGAAATTCTTGGACAGGCGCAAGACGGCCTAGAGCGAAAGCATTTGCCAAGAATGTTTTCATTAATCAAGAACGAAAGTCGGAGGTTCGAAGACGATCAGATACCGTTGTAGTTCCGACCATAAACGATGCTGACTGGCGATCCGGTGGCGTTATTCCCATGACCCGCCGGGGAGCTCCCGGGAAACCCAAGTCTGGGTTCCAGGGGGAGTATGGTTGCAAAGCTGAAACTTAAAGGAATTGACGGAAGGGCACCACCAGGAGTGGAGGCTGCGGCTTAATTTGACTCAACACGGGAAACCTCACCCGGCCCGGACACGGACAGGATTGACAGATTGAGAGCTCTTTCTCGATTCCGTGGGTGGTGGTGCATGGCCGTTCTTAGTTGGTGGAGCCATTTGCCTGGTTAATTCCGATAAGGAACAAGACTCTGGCATGCTAACTAGTTACGCGACCCCGGAGCGGTCGGCGTCCAACTTCTTAGAGGGACAAGTGGCGTCCAGCCACCCGAGATTGAGCAATAACAGGTCTGTGATGCCCTTAGATGTCCGGGGCCGCATGCGCGCTACACTGGCTGGCTCAGCTTGTGCCTACCTTCCCCCGGCAGGTGCGGGTAACCCGTTGAACCCCATTGGTGATGGGGATCGGGGATTGCAATTCTTCCCTGTGAACGAGGAATTCCCAGTAAGTGCGGGTCATAAGCTCACGTTGATTAAGTCCCTGCCCTTTGTACACACCTCCCGTCGCTACTACCGATTGGATGGTTTAGTGAGGTCCTCGGATCAGCCCCGGCGGGGTCGGCCACGGCCCTGCCGGAGTGTCAAGGAGACGGTCGAACTCGACTATCTAGAGGAAGTAAAAGTCGTAACAAGGTTTCTGTAGGTGAACCTGCCGCGGTGGGGCTTGGCGCCTGCCGCGTCGTGCTGGGCTGTCCGTCCGGTTGCGTGCGTGCGGCATTACTCGCACGCCCATTCAGTTCGCACGCTCAGCCCCCGGCCGCCGGCCCTGGTTGGCACCGGGGGCCACACGCCCTTCCCCTTCGGTGCACGTCGCAGCCCCAGAGAGAGAGAGAGAGACCGGAGGCACGCGGCACTGCCGGGCACAGGGGGTCGGAAGGGGGAGAGGGGATAAAAGCCGCTCGGCGTGGCGAAGCGCACCATGCGTGCCCGTCTCCGTGCGCGCGGGCGGGGCCCTCCCTGCACTACGCCGCGCGTTGTAGTCGGGCCTCAATGCGTGGTGTGCTGGCCGCCGTCGCGGTGGCTTGTCCCCCCGGCCCCCACACTATCCTGGCCCACCCCGGCCTTGCGCCGGTCTGCCGCCGCTCCGTCCCCGCCGGAGAGCAGGGGCGCGGCCGTGGGCCCCTGAGCCACTCGCCGCTGCGGCCAGCGCCGCCGAATGCTGGTCGCTGGCGTGCCGCGTGTGGGCGCCCTGGCGCGGCCCGAGTTCTCCTGAGCTCGGCTCTCCTCGGCGTGCTCGCGAGAAAGCCGCCCAGGTCCCGGGAGGGAGGGGTGCTCAGCACGGCCCCTCCTGGAGGTGCGCCCGTCCCTTCCTTCGCTGCTTCGCCCGTCGAGCGATGGCCGTCCGTCCGGCCGTGGCACCTGTCAGCGGCCGAGGTGGAAAGGGCGAGGGAGCCGGGTGGCGGGGGCGCCTTCGGGGCTCGGAGGAGGCGGCTCCTCCAGCCCTTCCCGCACCGGGGAGCGGGGCCTTTGCCGGCTGGCAGAGTTCCCCGCTCTCGGGCCGAGCGGCCCCCCTCTCGCGCGTGGCAGAGGAACTCCAAGGGCCGAGGCCTCCGGGCGTTCCAGGCCACGCTTGGTGGCTCGCATGTGCGCACGCGCCCAAGGTGTGCTCGGTGGTTGGGCCCGCGTCCCCCGCGCCGGTGGGGTGGTCCGGGCCACAGCGGTCCTCTCGGGGGCATGGCACCGGGCTACTGAGGGAAACCCCTGGGCCCCGAGAAGGACATGGCTGTGGTGGCGGCAGATGTCAGGCGCGCCCCCGCTGGTGGACACTCCCCCGAGGGTGGCAGCTGGGGAGGCACCCTGGCGGGGCCATGAAGGTCATTTTCCTTGCCCCAGGGCCAGGTACCTAGTGATTCGTGCCTC
Organism: Agelaius phoeniceus; assembly: GCF_051311805.1. Taxonomy (NCBI): domain Eukaryota; kingdom Metazoa; phylum Chordata; class Aves; order Passeriformes; family Icteridae; genus Agelaius; species Agelaius phoeniceus. The sequence goes on along the minus strand of NC_135272.1, from coordinate 5,363,593 downwards.
GGCGGTCCCCCCAGGTTTTTTCCCTCGGCCTCGTCGAATGCTGCGGGTTTGCCGAAAGGGGCCGGCGGGGCCGGGCGGTGGTTTAAAGACTAGGGCGGCTCAGCGCGGCCCGCCATGGCGGCTGCGGTGCCGGCGGCGGTGGCGGCAGGCGTGCCAGGCAGTGGCCGCGCGGGGCGCCACTGAGGGGTGGGGAGCAGCTACTCCCACCGATTCCCTGCGGTGGTTGTCCCATCGCCACTGGCCGCGCTCTTCCGTCGCCGTCGTTGTCCTGCTGTGCACCATGGGGGTTAACCGTGCTGCGCCGGGGAGGGGCGCCCTGCCTCCCCCTCTCCATGGCCTGGCCTCGGTGGAGAGGCCGTGGCGTATGGTCAGCCATGGGGGCCGACCTGCTCGCCTCGTCGTAACGGGTGACGCTGGCAGAGAGCGTGTCTGCCCTTCCTCGGCCGTGAGGTTGCAGCTGCTGGGGCCCGCCCGCGCTCTGTCTCCTTGGCCCGCTGCCGCGGTCTCTGGCACGCGCGGCGCCGCGTCCGGCGCCTCTCCTCCCCTTAAGAGCTTTTTCTCCTCGAACGCACAGCGGTGGCGCCGTCGTCCACTGGCCGACCCCTGGTTCGACCGCCCGCCCGCTGCTGGGGAGCGAGCACTCGGCAGGCCCTCCGGCAGTGGAGGCCCGGGAGCACGCGCGACCCCGTGCCGAGCGGCGGCGGCACCGCTTGACGGGTGTCTCTCCCTGCGGGGACGGTCGGCCGGAAGGTGCCCGCCATCGCCTGGCCACGGTCCCGTCCCGGGCCCCGCTTGTCACGTCCTCCATCACCCTTTCTGGCCGCATGTGGGCCGCAGAAAGGCATGCGAGGTGGCTGCGGGGGCACTTCCCCCCGCCCGGTCTCCGCGTGCAAACGAGGAGAGCGGGCCTTGCCCCCCGGCTCAGCGCCATACCGCCTTCTGCCAAGCACGTGCCTGAGGCAAGGGGCCCCAGCGGTGCAGCGGTGGCGGTCCCGGGAGCGCGGCCCCAGCAGTGGCGGGCTCTGCTGTCTGGCAGGGCACGGGTTCTGGCAACGCCATCTTGGGTCTCGGTGGCGCCCGCCTCCGGGGCCGG